>NW_026946675.1:882813-967714 GCF_900007245.1 Priceomyces carsonii | reverse complement strand
TAAGAAAAGACAAAAATATAATAAAGCACGGGTTAAACCCATCTTTGCTCTCATTGAATGGCAGATTCCATGATTCCAGTAGCTTGCAGCTAGTAGTTTGCATAGACTGTAAGTCACCAGGAATGTAGAGCATTTGTCTTAACTTTCTTACTCTTCTCTCACTATAATTTTTTTTTCCAGTAGTGGTCTATTAAATACTTTTAAGAGAACCTTTTACGCCACTATTGCGACCAATAAGAAGTAAGTAATCTTTTATTATCTTAATCTGAGTAGCTAGGTTGTTCCTAATATTATTACGTGTTTTTTTGGCACCGAAGGCGTTTGTTAGTGCTTCGCTTATCTAGCTTGAGCCATATAGCCGTACGGAAATACCGAGCGGCCGAAACGTTGACTCATACTGAGTAATATCAATTATGCTGCGGCTGCTAATAGACAGTTTAGTACCATGGAGATGTTCTAGGCTTAGAGTCACCACACAAGTTTCAAAAGAGACAGTGCTTTGGAAATTTACGTGAGCTTCATTTCATATAGAGCATGTAAAATGTGGCTCAGTGGCTATTCATTAGAGGATAATTTGGCAAAGATGAATGAAAAGTAACTTGAACTGAAAAATTACTAAAAGCTCTACTTTTCTCAAAAGAGTAACATCTTTATTCCTTCTTTATAAGAAGCTCCCTTTAGTATTTGTTCCTCTTGTGTGAGTTGATATTATCTTTGCAATCGTTTCTCTGTCTGATAAACTGTTGCTTATATGCAGCATATTTTGACAGCGTATTGTGTAATCGAGGGATAGTTATCTAAATGCGATGAGACGCTATCGATGCTGGAACATACTGGATACCTATGGTTGATGGAAGAAGAAAATGCAATCTGGATATTCAAAATGTGATTGGTATCTCAAACTCTAATAAAAATCTTATTCCTGTTGGAGTGCTATACTTTTTTGACCTACCTATTGAGCAATTCGATTTGAAAGGAGATGTAGCTCGAATACTTCGATCTAACAATGAAGCTACAGATGACGATGGCTGGATGTGGCTCAATTTAGACCTTTTGGTACATAGAGTAAAAGGCAAGGTTAGTGAATTTGTTGACGAGCTTCATTTCTTAATAAAGTTTAGATATATCGTGGGTACCTACAAGCTCATGAAACTTTTTCTCCTTGATAATAAGTGGGTGGTAATTGCGGTGGTTAGGATTTACTCAATTCCTTCAGATGTTTCTGGCTCAAGATATTTTAAGCAATGGAGGGGATCATTTCCCAAAAATTTTGAAATTGAAAAAAAATATAGATCTTGCTGGTTCAATTTAATTGCAAAATTAGATTTCTCTGATGATAGTTGGCATGCCAGACGAGCTAACTCTACCTTTTTTGAGTTTTGTCACAATTTGAAAGCTGTTTTACCTTTCTTCTCCACCAAATACTACAAATTCAGCGAAATTTCGACCAATGAGTTAAATTATCATATTGATAGATGGACAAAAAATGAACCTTTCACGTTCTATCCGAAAAAAATAGATGAAGGCATAGAAGCCCTCAGTTCAAAAATCCAAAACATATATAGCGCTATAAAACCACCAGATGTATCACATTCTTTGACTCAATCAAGAAGTGTGGATCCATTGATACCTTCTGCTAATGATGTCATTGGCCAGCTAGTACAAAAGAAAAGCAATGCACGAATACCTGGCTTAAAGTCAGAATTATATTCTTTTCAGGTGATCTCGTTGGCTAAAATGTTTGAGAAGGAATCGTTCTTGGAGAAAAGTCTTTTACCGAACCTCATTCAATTGAAGTCCCCCTCATATTCTAAAAACTACTACTTCGATGTTTTGTCTAGCAGGCTACTTGAAGAACCTGAGCTTTTCACTCTTCCTAGAGGTGGAATTCTTGCAGAGAATATGGGTCTTGGTAAAACAATAATTTGTTTGAGCTTGGTCTGCCTAACTAAATGTGAGGTGTCAAATGTACCAGATGATTTGATTCTCTTTTCTGATCCAACAACTGTCATTAAAGAGCAAGAAAATGGAATATTTGTTGAAGGATCAAGAAGAAATAAAATGTTGAAATTGGCTGAACTTTGTCAACATCATATAAATCGAAATTCATTGCCGTGGAAATATTACACTGATTATTTACCTAGCTCAGTTATAGCTAGACTAGCTAACTCTCCAGGCTTCTTCAGAGTCTCTTTGGATAATTTTGAGGAACTGTCAAAGTTTAGTTTAAGGACGAGAAAAGTTTCTTCAAGAGCCAAGGAATTGAACAAAAATTTACCACAAGAAAATAGAAACTATAGAACTCTTTATCTATGCAATACGACTTTGATAATAGTCCCAGATAACTTGTTTCATCAATGGATCAATGAGTTGAAAAAACATGTCGATCAAAGTTATTTAAATAAGCTTTTTGTTTCTAACCAATTCAAGAAGACTCATGTTAAAGACTTTTCTTGCTATACGAGTGAATTAAATAGCAACCCATTGGATTTAATTAAATATGACTTAATTGTCATATCAAGCTCGCTACTTGCTATGCAATTTGATAAACTTCACGAAAATAGTCCACTTCTAAAGGTATACTGGAAAAGACTAATAATAGATGAAGGTCATAGCATTAGTTCCAAACGATCTAGAATTAGCTTGCTCTGCAAAAATTTGTATTCTGAACGGAGGTGGTCTGTCACAGGTACCCCTACATCTGGACTAACTAAATTGCATATGGATGAAGAGCAGTCGGAACAACTCGTACCTGTGAGTCCTAAGAAACAAAAAAAATATATTGTGCAGCATAAATTCAATGGCAGGGATGATCTCGTCAAGCTAGGGACTATCATAAGCAATTTTCTCAAAATAGAGCCTTTTCATTCTCAACAGAAATTGTGGTCTAGTTCAGTCATAAATCCATTAATATCTAATGCTTACGGATCCACTATTGGTCTAACTAATCTTCTTAACTCGATAATGATTAGACATAACCCAGGAGACATTGAACATGATTTAACATTGCCACGGTTACATCATGAGGCAGTTTTCTTGGAGCCATCGTACCATAACAAGCTCTCAATTAATTTGTTCACGGCTGTCTTGGCGGTAAATGCTGTGTCTTCCGAACGTACAGACGTAGATTATATGTTCCATCCTTCTAATCGACAACAATTAAGGAGGTTAATCACAAATTTACAGAGAGCTACTTTTCACTGGACTGGGTTTAAGCAGCAAGATGTTGAAACCTTATTGCATATTTGTAATTTTTGTTTGCAAAAAAGAAAAGCCACAGGCGCATCTGTTTATAGTGATTATGACATTTCTTTGTTGAAAAATTCAATCGAGGCATCCAAAATGGCATTAGGTAACCCGCAATGGCGAACCGTCGCTTTATTACATGAAATGCCTTATTATATATCTAATTTACCCGATGTTTTCACTAAATCATTTGGAATTGGTGTCGTTGAGTCTACCAATGACAGAGGATACCATGATGATATAAGTGTCTTTGGTGCACCGCATTTAAACGCTGTTCAAGAGTTTTTTTATAAAAATAGATTTATGGATATGAATGATGAGGAAAAATTGAAGTTGAAGCTAGATGTAGCATCGAAACCGTTTTGGGATTCTTATTGGAAGTATACCTTCAAAAAGAATTTCGAAAAATTCAATAAGCAGGATAAGAATCAAGACTTCAGATCAGATGTGAAAAGTGAAGATGTGTCGAATGCAATTCACAACCCAAGCGTACTCCTTCCCACTAATGACAAGTTTTTATTCTCAACCTCTAGGAAGAATGTGAAAGAAAAAAACTTGGAGAATCCGAAAGATAAACTCACTAGTGATCAATATGTTGGGCTTAGGTCTACTGAAGATATAGTGACAAATCGTTCTTTATCTTCTCATAATATTTCATTTGATTCAATCAAAAGGGCAATTATTCTAGGTACTGCTTCTGCAAAATTATCATACTTAGGTAGCAGGTTACTTGAACATCAAGAGACGAATGTCAAATCAATTGTCTTTTTTGAATTTGAAGATAGCGCATATTATTTGACAGAGTTACTTGATGCTTTAGGAATAAATTATATTCTTTATGCTACCTTCATTAGCCCTAGCCAAAGAGCAAATAATCTATCAGAATACAGTAATCATCCTAATGAAGAGGGGGGTCTCACTTTGGTCATGGATCTCCGATTAGCTGCCCATGGTCTCACAATACTAGCTGCGACTAGAGTCTACTTCATCAGTCCTGTATGGCAGAGATCTATAGAAGCTCAGGCGATAAAGAGAGCCCATAGAATTGGTCAAAAAAATGAGATCTTTGTAGAGACCTTGGTTTTGAAAGGCACTCTTGAAGAGGAAATTTATAAGAAACGATCATCCGGTAGTGATTCCTTAAAAGGGGAGCAAAAATATGTTATTGACGATACTGGAATGCAAGACTTTATTCTTAAGCATGAGTTTTTACGTCATGAAATTAATGAGCCAGAGTATGAGCCTTTTGTCGCGACAGCTTCAAAGATAACTGAAGATCTCAAATCAGAAAATAATGAGCATGACGAGTTTGGTCTTATGAAGCATTCGAGCTCCATACTTGATAACAATACAATCAAAAGGGAGTGGGAAGTGTATTTATTTAGCGAACAGAACTTAGCTAAAATGAATAGAGCCAAAAATCAAAAGGTCTACAAAGAGTATGCAAAAGAAGAATTCATTCGTGATATAGTCAGCTCCGGGCCAGATAAAAATACGATTGAACCTATGAAAAGACATCAAGAAGACAAATATCGAGCAAATGTTAAAAGAGTCAAATTTTGAATATGCTCAGACAATTTCTCTGACAATGATATTACCATCAGTAGATCCAGATGCAAGTATTTTCTTAGATGGGTGATAATCAACGTCTATAACTGTCCCATTATGTCCATGTAGTTTATTTATTATTTTACGAGACTTGATGTCCCAGGTGGTCACGGTCAGGTCTTCTGAGCCCGATGAAATATTGATATTATCAGGACTAAAAGTAGCCCTGATCAATTGAAACTCGCTACCTGATATAGCTCCTTCATAAGTATAAGGACTTAACCTGGACAATCCAGATGGAACGAAATCTCTAGCACTATAAGTACGAATAACACCATCCATGGATCTAGATAGAAGCATAGAGTCGTCTTTAGTAATACTAATCGACGTAATAGATTCAAGTTGGCCCTCGCATTCCCATAAAGGCTCTGTGTACTTTCTTATATCAAACGCTCTCAAAGTTGGATCTATCCCACTGACAAAAAACAGATTACCTTGGTTGCTAAATGAGCATGATAGCAATGGATAATCGTTATGTACTCCCTCTAAAGGTAATTTTTCTCTTTGATCCCAGATAAATGCAATTCCGTCATCGCCGACACTTAAAGCTAGTCCATCACAATTCACGTCTATATCATTCACTATCGCTTTATGACCAGTTCCCTTCTTTATTCTCGTTCCAGTATTGTGGTCCCAATATCCAACAGTATGGTCCGCACTTGCTGATACCAATAAATTTTCATCATACCATCGCACAGCGAGGACGCTTGATTTATGCCCACTTAAGACCCCGTAATTGGGGCTGTCATCATATTCATCAACTGGAAGGTTCCAAAGAAGTATCTTCGAGTCAAAGCCACCAGATGCCAAGCGGGATCCATCTTTACTGAACTTAGTTGCAAGCACTGAACCCTCATGTCCTTCTAAGATTACAGCATCGCTATATAAGGTTTTATTCTGGTCTTCATTTTGGTTTCCATTAAGGTTTATTAAATCACCTACCTCATTGGTAGTCCTTTGTCTCTTGACTAGGGCCATGTTATTATATAATGAAACTAAGAGCGTTCACTAATCTTGACCAGATGAGCATTTACAATCTATTTTATTTTGATCCTGTTTATAAGACGTGCATATATTAATTACTTCACTATAGATCTAAGCTAAATATTCGTAGGTATCATTATTGACACGGCGAATGTACTCCTTTTCAATCAAATGGTCTATAACCCTTTTGATGTCAATTACCTTAGCGCGGAATCTTGAAAGTGATTGGGTTAATACTTCATTTAAAAGATCATTATGTTTCATCTCCTTTCTTGCCTTCATAATTCTAACAATACAAGCTGAAAGGAAGTTCTTACGTGATTCATCAATCTCTTTACTGGCATCCTCCTCTTCCTGTTTTTGCTCGGTTTTTATTGAGCTGACAAAGTTTACTCTCAACTTTTTAGACTTATATTCTTCAACTATAGTGAAGGTGGTGTCAGGCTTGTTAAAATTCTCGGATCCAAGAGGAGCCTGGTCAAGTAACTTGTACTTGTTGAAGGGCAATAGATGTGCCTCGAATATGTGCTGGGAAACTCCCAATGTATCTAGCAACTCCTTGAAAGTATAGGTATTTTTCTTATTGAATGCGAGTAAAATCATTAATTGAGTGTTAGTAACAGTAAAAAGAAAAGGAGGTTTACCCTTTCTCGAAAGATTTGCCTTCACCTCAGCCCGCCCATGGTTCCACAACCATTGGAGCTCTCTTCCATTATGTTTCTTTCCATATATTTCAGTGACTTTCATGAAAGACGGTTGCAATTCTGGTGCTATTTTCAAACTATAATCCTCCAGTTGTTTGAAGGGCCACATGCTTTGAGCCAAAATTAATGGCGTGAATTCTTTAACAGAGGAAGTAGTGAGATCTTCCTTAACATTATTTTTCAAATCCTCAGAAGCCTTCATATCCGAGAACATTTTGGTCATCTTTGAAGTATATTCTAAAGAATTTTCCTCTTGGAGCTTTTGAATAATACTTTCTTCTAATTCTTCGGATTTGCTATTACCATTAATGAGCCTTTTAGCTAATAATCTTCGATAATGTTCTTCAAATGCATCCTTGTCTTCAATGAATTTGAAAACTATCATTAACTTATCAGGGGTCATATCATCTATGTCTCCTTCCTTTGACGAAGTCTTCAAGAAGCTGTCAGCATACCTCGCTAAATAGTCTGGTGTTCGACAACTGGACTTTGGGCTTGGAGTTGCAATGGAGTTCTTGTTAACAAAGTAATGACATGCATTATCCAATGACTTAATGAAAATAGGGTCCTTATTGAATGCTTTGATGACAATCTCGTTGAACTGACCATATATAGAAATCAATGTGTGAATATATATCTTTGGATTAACGGCACTGACAGGGGACTTTCTTTTAGCCTCCGCAGATTTTGGTACTTCCTCTACGTTGTCACTCGATCTCTTAATCTCATCCAAAGCTTTGTTTGCCTGGTCCTTTATATAGCTTTCAAAAGTATCTGCCAATGGCTGTAACGTTGCTGGTACCCTTGATAACAACTTGTGCATTCTTTGGATGTGTTCTGTTTCATTTTGTTCCAACAAAGCTAAAAATTGATTGTACATTTCTTGAGCATGATCTTGAATGAGAGATTTATTCAACGTTTCCAATAAAAATTTCTTCGTATGATCTTCTAAATAATTGTTGGATCTTGATACTTCTTCAGTAAGTCTTGTTTCACATTTTTTCATATAGTCAACGACATTATTCTGAGAGAGAAATTTGCTGCTCTCTTTACCATAGTATTCCAGCGTTTTCTCTAAAAATTTATGTTCAAAGTACTTAATATAAACAACTAAGTTTGGTTTCTTTAAATCTTGCACATCAATACCTAAAAAGACTAAAGATTTGATAGCAGTAGAAACCAATGACGTATCTACGACCTCGTTGTTTCTTTGCTTTTCAATTTGAATTAATACTTGGTCCATGAGAATCTCTGCATTATCATTAAACATCTCAGTTTTCCATTTTAGTAAAGCTAATGTGTTAACATCAAACACATCCCTTCTTCCATCAGATCTTTCTTTTTGAACCCAGTATCGATTTAAATAGTCAAATACATTATTAAGGTATACAGCACCTATTGTGTATCTTCTCCATTTTCGCACATAGAATTCCAAAAAAGATTCCAGAGGGTCTTGCTTGAGGTCCTTTATGAACGAAACTAAGTAGTTGTCTAGCTTTGCATAAATTTCTGCTCCTGCTAGCGAGTAGGAGTTGTTTCCCGATGTAGTAGCAGGAGAACTGGGAGTCTGACGCGATTTTTTGACACAGTAGTTAAAAATAGCCGTATAACAATTCATATACATCTTAGAGGTAATACCTTGATCATCTTGGGCTCCCAATATAAATTCCAAACCTGGCTGAATGAAAGACCACGTAGCATTCAAATCGCTAGCTACAGGAAATGACATAGTTGTTGTCCCTTCAGTATTACTTAACTTTCAAGAGTGCCACTCACCAACTATCCAGCCGCTATAACTTTTTCCAGTTGAATCTATTAAATGCAAGGATGCTTCCTTTTGTTTAGCAATCACGAATTGGATATACTGTTCTAGCCAATATAATTAGGCGATTTGCTAAGAAGTCTCTATCAATGCAATGCTTTCTCTCTGTGAGTGCTCAACTTAGATTTTGGCTCTCATTATATTTGGTGATTTGTAAGAGGCACGACTCAAATGTTTATAATGCCCTATCAACGTATATCACAGGGGAACAAGAGCCATAAATGACAGACATAAAGTACAAAATGTAGCAATCAATGAATTATGTTTTAAAAGTATGATACGATATAGATAGTCTTATAACTACATATTTTTAGGATTCGTTGTGTTGACTCTCTCAATTACTCTTATTATACTGATAGTAAAAGTGAGAACCCACAAGCACAAGACCAAGAATAAAAAGGATGCTAAAGCTCTTTGACGACGACAGATTGAAGACACTGTCAGAGTAAATATTCCCTTGACATATATGTTTTGATCGTCAAAAACTTCACAAACCCATTCTCGATCAAAAAGGGTGTTGAATGCAAGTGATAAGTTTGCTGACGAGAAGATGATGAACAAAAGATCCAACATAAGTAGCTTCATTTTTCCCAGAGGATCTCTTAGACCAAGGGGCTTCCCATGATACTCGTCGTATGCAATATAGACAACGTAAACAATCGCGATACATTGCACCACTATAGCCATAATTGTGCTCGCTTGTTGCTCTAGTTTCGTATCTCCATGTCGACGTTGTGAATTCACAAATATGGTACAAGCCAATGCCAATGCACACAATGAAAATATTGCTATGAGGATTCTTAAAAACAAAGGGACTAAAGGGTTCTGTACAAAGAGTCTTTTCAAAGTTGGTAAAATGTCTGCTCTTTTCTCATCGGACATCCAGTATCCTGCCTTCGATCTGACCTTCGGAGAATCAGAATCCTTACTATTCTCTTTTGATCGATGATATAAGAGCTTCGAAAAAAATCCACTTCTGTCGTCTTTCACTAGAGTGTCTTCATCGCTTGAGGCAGATCCTAAAAGAGCCATCTTTAATCTATCGTCTCCTCCCCATGAATCGTTTAATTTCCATGTTGATGTGAATTTTTCATCAAAATTTATAACGTCTTTAGGATATGTGATAGGCTGTTGGACAGAATGCAAAAAGTTGTGCCAATTATTATTCATAGACTTAACGAAAGGATCATTAGCAAAACTATAAAACTGATCTTCATCATTTACTTTTGAGTGCGCAGCTCTTATTGTAGCTGTACTGTCTGTCGAATTAGCATTAACATTAGTATTATTAAGCTGATCTTTATAGTGAGCTTGACTTAAAGCATCTAATACATATGGAGGCACTATATTCGGCTTGTGACTGTAAGAATTAACCTTAGCATTATTTAAGGCAGACAGTGCCACTTTCTCGTCTTCTGAGCCAACACTGGAATTAAGCAACCTATTCTTCGCCGAAGTGTTCGACGTAGGTGTCCGTGCTGATTCCTCGGACATGCGGTGCAAATATGATGCTCTTGACAAGTGGAACTATATGTTAGCATCTGAATTAATAGGAGTCACAAATGAGACCGCAATATAGTATGTTCCTGTATAGAATATAAAGAAAAACAGATAGAATTGCACACGGCAATAACAAGCTACACAGAAGCTTTCGTGCGACTGGTCACAAATATTTCGGTCGGTTCGAATATCTGTTTGAGAACGCATCGAGATAGGTTTTACTGTGCTCCAAATTTCTAAAATCGAAAATCTACGGTTTATCATGCGATTAAGCTGGATAAAAGTAGAAATCTCCTTCACTAATGACTCGGATTCTGTGAGAGCTAGTCATGGCCCGATGCACTACTGATACTTGTTCGCTAAAATGTCAATTCTTTTATTGTTTTCATGCAAAACTGTAGATCATTCAACAAGCAGAAGAGCCACAGAGATAGTCAATTTCCTTGAACTAGTCTAATATTTCCTCTTCTCCGAAAAGTAAGATAAATTGACCTACTATATAGGGTAACAAATGATTTATTAATTGAAAGCAACGAGTTCGACTCAACGCTTTATTTGCCATCTCATTCTACTTAAAAAAGTAAGAAAGTCAATAGAATACAAGCCTTTAATATGGTCGAATGAATTTACAATTCGTTCAGAGTGTTTGCTGATTTTGAGTATCCGATTAGATCTTATCTCTACTGAACTTTAACGGCAACCCGCAAGATAAATTGCGCAAAAAATGGCCGCAATTCTTCATTCTCCATTGGGGAATGCGATAGCGTGATAATGTATATACAGGAGAAATAGGTATGTTTCGATTAAGCAAGTATGATCTCAGAACAATAAGAACACACTCGCAGATTATGTTCAACATCTTTGGTTAACAATAGGGCTTCATTACACTAATCAGAAATCTGTCTTATCAACGCTATCTAAAAATGCCAAGAGCTTTATCTTCTAAAAACTATTAAATAAAGATGTTCCCTTAGCTGAACTCTTTACCATTGTTTGCAGCAACTCAGTGTCTGATACTAAATCGATATCATCTTTTGAAATGACTAGATCATTAAGTGAAAAGCAGGAACATGACGTTCAAATTGAACCTATAAAGTCTTTCACGAATGAGAACATAAAGCATGATGATGTGATTGCTACCATACTCTCGGTCGAGGGTAAAGAAGTTAACTTAACAGGCGATGTTGATGAGGCGATGCAATTAGCTTTGAAGGCCGATCATATCCATATAGATGAAGAAACAAATAAGAGATTACTCAGGAAAACTGATCTCTATTTGATGCCGTTACTATGCTTTCTCTACTCGTGTCAGTTCATGGACAAAGTTTCCAATTCTTACGCTGCTGTGATGGGCTTAAGAACTGACTTGAATATGGTTGGAGATATGTATTCTTGGTGTGGATCGGCATTCTACCTTGGTTATTTGTTTTTTGAATTCCCTGCCTCTGCCTTGCTACAAAGGTTTCCTGTCTCAAAGGCAGTTTCCTGCTTTATTGTAATTTGGGGAATAGTACTCTGTTTACACTCTGCTCCGAATTATGCGGGATTCATCTTTTTGAGAACTGTTTTAGGTATGTTGGAATCTGCTGTTACTCCAGCTATGGTTATCATCACAGGACAATGGTATAAGGCTGAGGAACAATTTACTAGAACGTCTATCTGGTTTTCTTTCAATGGATTTGGTACTATCATGGGATCAGCTATTGCCTACGGCTTAGCCATAAGAGCAGAATCATATTCTATTGAAGCTTGGAAGATATTATTCATTGTTACCGGATTGATGACTATAGTTGTTGGTATTGCCTTCTATATTCATATCCCAGATAGTCCAGCTACTGCTTGGTTTTTAACTGAAGAAGAAAAGCTTTTGGTCGTTGAGAGAATTAGATCCAATCAGCAAGGTTTTGGTAACAAACATTTCAAAATGCATCAATTAAGAGAAGCACTCACAGATCAAGTCACCTGGTTGTATTTTTTCTTCGGATTAGCTAGTGATATTCCTAATGGTTCTCTAACAAACTTTGGAAGTATATTATTATCGGAGGACTTTGGATACTCGGCTACAGAGTCTCTATTAATGAATATGCCAACGGGTGCTGTGGAGGTGGTTGGCTGTACTCTTTTTGGGTTGTTGCAGAGATATGTCCCTCATCGTATGTTCATTGCGATATTTGCAACTGTGGTTACGTTAGCTTCAGCGTGCATGTTAGCATTTGCAAGTGAATCTAAGAATGCGAGATTAGGAGGTTATTACTTAATGACAGTTTCACCGGTGGGAATGATTTGCGCATTGTCCTGCTTTTCTTCAAATACTGCAGGACATACAAAGAAGCTCGTCGCTAACGCTATCTTTTTAATAGGATATTGTGTCGGAAATTTGATAGGTCCTCAAACATTTATAGCTGCCCAGGCACCATCTTATACGGGTGGTAAGGTTAGCATTGTAGTTTGTTATGCTGCTTCCTTGGTGTTGTTGGTATGGATATATGCTGTTTATTACTTCGAGAACAAAAAGAGAGATAAACTAAGAGAAAATATGGGTGATTCATACGTAAAAATAGAGAATTCTGAGTTTGCTGACTTAACGGACAAAGAAAACCCTGATTTCAGATACCGCCTTTAAATAGCTACAAACGAACATCGTATTCTTATAGATATTATTGAATTTATATTTTGATTAAAAGATCTCGTCCTTTATTTTTTTGGGCGCATCTACCCCATAAACTACTGCACAAAGGTATGCACCAGTTTGCAATAAGCTTATGTTACATGCTGTCTTTTAACTGTAGTTTTCTGCTTATTGGATACATGGTAATGTATCCTAGCCCTCTATTTGTTAAGTTCTAAGCGAAGACACAAGCACAGAAGGTTTACTAGAAGTAATACTCTCTAGAATATCATGGAATTTTGCAGCCGATTTATGACCTCAATCTGAGTGGCACTACGACAATAATGGAACTTATCTTAGCAGCCACCTCTGTTTTCAGTGAATTTTATTTGGAAGTTCGTCGTCCAATAAGCCCATTGCCGGTAATTAGAAACTTTCTGCTCCTTTTCAGGTACATCAATTGATAAATAGTAGCTGAAGCTTACATATTATGCTTTTTTCTAAAATTTTCAAGTTAGATTAACTTTGATAGAATTTTTTATTATTCGGTCCTGAAGATCAAACGTGTGTATTTTAAACCTTGATGTTTTTTCGGTTATCACTAACTTCAATTACAATTTTGTGTTTGTCATTAACTGTATCGTGACTTCCTTTTTTCGAAGTCTCCAAAAAATCTAAATTTGCAAATTAGTCATTGTTCACTCTTGACTGCATTAACACCAAAAATGGAGCAAGACGATCACATTTCAAACGACGCCAATGCTATAAGCTCTCCTTCCCTGAAATATGTCCCTTTTAAGGTCTCTGATATTAAGAAGTCGCTTCTATCAAATAAAGATGGTTTGTTGGTCCTTATTTCAGGTTTCATTTGCAATTTTATGGTTTTTGGGATAGGATTTACCTACGGTGTGTTTCAAGAGTATTATACATCGAGCAATGGTCCATTGAGTCTGTATTCTGATTCTAAGGTGGCTATAATAGGCACCTTATCTACGGGTCTCACATATATATTCGGAATTTTCAACAAGTCGTTGATGAAATATTCTAGTCCTAAAACAGTCATGTTCGTGGGAAGCATAATAATGTCATTGGGATTAATTTTAGCGGGCTTTTGCAATCATATATATCAATTCATCTTGACTCAAGGTGTGATGTTTGGAATTGGATCGAGCCTTGTATACTTACCACCAGTGGTCTGTGCACCTCCATTTTTTACACAACACAGGGCAATTGCAATGGGATTTTTGTTCAGTGGAACAGGGTTTGGTTCTTTAGCTATCTCCTCTTTAAGCAGGTTTTTAATTGCAGCAATCGGCTGGAGGTGGTGCTTAAGAGTTCTTGGACTTATCAACTTAATCTTCACGATCTTTGCTAGCTTTATTGTGGTGGTACCGGAGGGAATGAATTTTAAAGAAGGAAATAAAGTAATTAGCTTGGGCCAATTGAAATCATGGAAGGCTATCTTTATATGCCTAGGAGGGTTGTTTCAATCCGCGGGATATTTGATTCCCTTAATCTATATGTCAAAGATGGCCAAAACTTTAAATTTCACCAATAGCCAGGGTGCCTTGTTTATTGGTGTTAATAACGGTGTTAATGCTATCTTCAAAATTATTTTAGGCTACGCGGGAGACAAGCTTGGACGAATGAACACGATTATAGCTTGCAGCGTTGTGAGTGCTGTAACCATCTTAGGATTATTGGGTACAGTATCTAGAGACAGTTACATCTCCTTCGTCGTGTTTTATGGAGTTTTCTCCGGGGTTATCGTGTCCTTGCTACCAACTTGCTTGGTGGAATTGTTTGGAATTGCGAATTATCAGGCAATGAGTGGCTTGATGTACTTTAGTAGGGGCATCGGTAATATGTTAGGATCGCCATTGGCCGGTCTAATGATTTCGAACGACGGTTTAAGTTTTACTGATTATAAGTTTCCTATATTATACAATGGTCTCTTATTAGTAGCTAGTGCGTCATGCTTAGCTGTTCTCAGAGTTGTGGTGAGTGCCGAGAGACAAGTAACAGGGTGGAAATTTTAGATTATTCATTCAAGCCCAATGCTTTATATTAGAATAATTATTACAAGCTTCACTTCTCTTTATGATGTGAGCCTAGAAAGAAGAATAGACAGTTTAATATTTTTAAAGTGATATCAAACCCTTGACACGTCACACCGTTTATATATACTAACTTGCGTAAGGCTATATATTTACTTTTTGATTCTTTCACTATTTTCTTGTAATATTATGTCTATCAACTTGTCTTAGGTACTAACATTTTGAAATGTTCGAGTGTGATCCGCATTAAATTACTGATGTTAGTATTTATAATATTTCCAGTGGCACAAATTTTAAGCGAACCCTAGAGTAGCATATTGTACGACTAGTTATGAGAAGACTCTTGATACCTAGTTTGGCTTATAGCTATAAATATCCATTGGGCAATCAGCTACCCATTGGCAGGTTATGTTCCTTGACAGCAACACTTCAAGTCACTTCAAAGCAACTACTATCAACAAGAAGCAATGTGGTAAAAGATAACTCTGATGATAAGAATAAGATTCAGAAGAATAAGAGTGGTATAAGATTAGATTCTATATATGTGATATCACTACCGATCACGTCAAACAAATCATACATACATTGTAATCATAGACCGTCAATTCTTCCAAAATCGCAGCTCAAAGCGTTTCCATTGGTGACCAAGCTTGAAAACAAAATCTCGGGGCTTGTCTTGAAAGGATGGAATAAAATGAATAACTCTAAGTTTCGTGTTAATGTGAAACTTACTGATTGGGTCAAAATGCTTTTAAATACAATTCAGTACGAAGAAGGTTGTCTAAGATCATTTCCTTCGAAAAATTCAATGATTAGAGAGGTCAATCATGAATTCTTGAACGAGAAAAAACTCTCAAGCCCAAGCTTGGTTCAAACACAAATATCAAGCTTGAAAATACCTGAAAGTCAATTGAAGCCCATTCCACTTTTCTATCCAGAGTTTCAAGACCCAATGACTATATTAAAGCAACTTCGTTATCTCAGAGACACATCATACTCAAAGCATTTCAAGCAAGCTATAATTTGTGCCGTTGGGTTGCCACTTACATTACCACTTGCGCTCATACCTATACTTCCTAATGTGCCTGGTTTTTATGTTGCTTACAGATTATACTGCAACATCAAAGCCATCTACGGTTCAAAGCATTTAGGGTACTTATTGGATGACACAGATCATAGACCGAAGGAAAATTCTAGTTCAGAAAAGAAGCCCGCGAGTGATACGGATCACATAACATTTACAGCTTCACCTATCCTAGATAAAATCTATCGAACATACGGTCCCGCAGAGATTGTCACATCGAATGACAAAAAAGAGCGAATTGTCATTAACACAGATATAATTGATGCGTTGGGGACCGAATTACCCTTGGCCCATTTGAAAGCAGATCTTTTAAAAGCCTTGCGGCAGGAAACTGCAAGGTTGGAGAAATTAGATAAGGCTATTGAAACCATCGAAAATTAACTGACCTTGTATGGTTTTAAATAAAGTGCATTCTATAATAAGACATAACATCATGCCATTGATCCCCGAGCGCTATGAATTCTGTGAGAGATATAGGTAGACCTCAAAAGAATTTTCAACTTCTCTACAAGTTTAATAGGTTTTAAAGTTTACTCTTGGTGAGGTTCATTTTCTGTGAATTCTTGCCCTAATGCATTTCACGTGTATATATATGTAGTGTCTCAGTCACAATTAGCTAGAGTCTAAAGTCGTGCGAAATTCGGCAGTCATCCACTTTCCTGCTCGACGACGATCGGAGAATATTATAAAAGTCTCAAAAGCGCTTCTTGAGTGAAAGAAGAGATTAGCAATATACACTGAACATCTATTAAAATGAGAGATAAGTGGAGAAAAAAGAGAGTTAGAAGACTTAAGAGAAAGAGACGGAAGGTTAGAGCAAGATCCAAGTAATTGGACACTGGCCTGGCAATAAGCATGCAAATATGAAAATTGCTCCACGAATGATATGAGGTTCTAATTGTGACTAGAAGCAAAGCTTGGAGAAAACAATTACCTGGTATAACGCAGAGGCCTTGTTTCTTGAGTAGAATGTTACTATCAATTTGTGATAACGGTGGTTTTTTGAAGTATGACAGCTTGTTTCTTTTATTGTCCTCTTTTGGGTAATGATAAAATAGATGTCATACTTACATGTATGTTAAGTATCTGTCATAGCGCAATGTACATATATACTTTATCTTTTGACTGTAGTTCAAATTATAGCTGTCGAATTACTTCGTCGATGAGTTACTTTTCTTGCGGCCCGATGTGTGTGGTTTTTTGTAAAGAGGGTTGGTTTGGCTGCTAAGAGAATAGTTCTTGCCTTAGTGTTAATCAAAGTGACCAGAGCATCTAAAGCCATGTACGTCGGTATGCTCTCCTCGTTATTATTTTGCATATTTTCTCGACTCGAGCTGAGCACAAATGGCTGCAACACAAATACTAGACCGCCCAACTCCTGCTTGTTTAGAAGAATTGAGCAAAGCAATGTCCATAAGGAGACATTGCAATGGCTATGGACAATCAGAATCATATCCAGTAGTAATGTCCTCAATTAGCCGGGCTTCAGCTCCCATCCAGGTACCATTGAGTAGTTCGACTAGCATCAACAGATCCCAGAATACACATCCTAAAAAGCTCGAACAATCTTCAAAATACAAATCCAAATCACTTCCAGTCAATTCTACAAATTGGGTGAAACTTGTCCAAGATACATCCTCTGAAATCTTAAACAATGATATCAATACAGTTGCTAGAGAAACAACAGCAGATATTCATAACGTGAAAATGAAGACGCAGAACGGAATATCAGGTTTTCCCCGATGTCATACTATAAACTCAGAAACTTATAGGGAGAATCAGTCAATAAAAGGCAGATACGGCCATCTTGGGAAGCCACTTTCCTCATATACCAACTTTATTCAAGATGATAAGCCTCTGCCCAAGTGCTCCTTAAGAAACGTAAGATCAAAAAGAAACTTTATCCATGGGACAAGTGATCCCTCCATAGACTTCCTCCATAGACTGTCGCCAAATGAAGTTGGTTTGCCATACTCGTGTACTAGTTCTGAAGCTTTGTCTAGCGATTTTGAATTACAGCCTCTGGCATATGATATTGTAGAAGAAAGTTCCTCGAGACAAAGTCCATTGGCTGCAGAACTAATGAATGGCCTAAATGCTCACAAGCCTCCTTATGATCCCTTATTTGCAGATAATCCTGTAGCAGGATCTTCTATTCGCCAAGGTGTCATATTGCAACAAAGTTCTCGTTTTCTACCTATGATTGACTACTTTCAAGAATTCATGGAAGAGCGGCTCATAAGATGGAGACCCAGTGAATCTCAGTTTGATAACGAGGCATCGATGAATGGTAGGCACCCGTTTCAGCAGCTAACTGATATACCTTCAAAATCAGACTCGTCTAAACGAATATTTACTTCATTACGGAATTGGTTTATCAGTGAAAAAGCGTTAACAAATGATCTCGAGAACAACATATCTGGTATTAAGGGATCCTCTGGGCCAAACTGTTGTGCTGATTTATCTTCTTCAAGATCATTTTCTAAACAAACTGCGAAAAATTCAAAAAAAGTTCCAAAATACGGTGATTTCGCAGCCTACTTGAACAATTTTAACTTGAAACCAAATAGTTCTAATTCAATGCTTTCAGTTGCTCATCCCTCTCCAGCGCTATCACATAACGCAAGTCCAGACAACGTAGCCATTACGCTAACCGAGGAACCTGCCATGATCCAAGAGCTTCAATATACTCCCCGAGCGTTGCCATTGAAAGACTTTGAATTAAATTATGAAAGAAAGAACATGGAACAATCATCAGAAAGACAAGACCAAAATGGTAATGAAATAATCAATTCCATGGACGAGGAAATTCGAGATCTAATAGACGGTGTAGATAATTTCTTGAGTGATTGCATTTCAAATATATGGACATGTCTCCAAGAGACTAGTAGATGTTGCTTTGGTTGCTATTGATAAAAAATTATACGCTTACTAGACAAATTTATATAGATTCTTAGAGGCTGCGCCGCAAGCGATAACTGAAGATATAAAGAGAATTAGAACTTGTAAGTACTACCTAATTTTCACTCAGATGCTTCTGCAAACTTCTCAGACATATTAGTTAACAATTCACCAAATTCCTTTCTACCTTCTTCTTCACCTCTGGATGGCTCAAAGAACTTAGAAGATGAAACAGAATGCTTAACATCAGCAGTACTTTCAGCTAACTTGGACCATTGAGCTCCATTTGCAACTGCCTTTTGTGCTTCATCATAATAAGAAACAAAAGTTTTCATCATATCGAAAGTCTTCCAGATTGGACAAAAAGCATCATAGGTCGAATAACCATTTTGTTGCAAGAAATCTTCCTTAATCAAATTAGCAACATCCAAAGAAATCTTGTCAGAGTCAGATAAAGCAGACTTACCGACTAATTGAACTACTTGTTCCAATTCTTCGGCATTTGACAAAATTTCTTTGATTTTGTTTCTCAAAGCTGGAAACTCCGGATAATTAGCGTCATAGTACTTATTCAAGACATTGGTATATTTGGAATACGAAACCGCGGTATTGATGGATGGGAAATGCTTTCTTTGAGCCAATTTCTTATCCAATCCCCAAAAGACCTGAGTAATACCCAACGTAGAAGTGGTGACTGGGTCAGAAAAGTCACCACCAGCTGGAGAAACTGCAGCAACGATGGACACTGAGCCGATTCTCTCTGGTGAACCCAAAGCAACGGCCTTACCTGCACGTTCATAGAAAGAAGCCAACTTGGCTCCCAAATATGCTGGGAAACCTTGATCAGCTGGCATTTCACCCAATCTACCAGAAAGTTCTCTCAAGGCTTCGGCCCAACGCGACGAAGAGTCAGCAATCATTGAAACATTCTTACCTTGATCTCTAAAATACTCTGCTAAGGTGATACCTGTGTATATAGATGCTTCACGGGCCGCAACGGGCATATTGGAAGTGTTTGCCACTAATGTCGTACGCTTCATAATATTCTCTTTTCTGCCTGCAACTTCGGTGTATAATTCAGGGAATTCCATCAAAACTTCTGCCATTTCGTTTCCTCGTTCACCACAACCAACATATATAATGACATCGGAATTGGAATATTTAGACAATGACTGAGAAATAACTGTTTTACCACATCCAAAAGCACCAGGAATACAAGTTGTACCTCCTTGAACACAAGGGAAAAGGGCATCTAAAACTCTTTGACCAGTCAATAATGGATAATCAGCCGCCAATTTCTCTGCTACGGGTCTAGGAACTCTGACGGGCCATGTATGCATCATTGAGTAAGAATGCTTCTTGCCATCAAACTCAAGCTCTAAAACTGTGTCCTCGACACCGTATGAACCAGATTCAGCAATAGATGTAATAGTACCTCTGGCTCTTGGAGGAAGCAATATTTTATGATCATCTAACAACGAATTTTCGAAAATAGAACCGAAGATATCACCTCCTGTTATTTGGTCTCCAACCTTCAACTTACCTGGTGTGAAATCATACTGGGCAGTTCTAGACAATGAAGGTACATCAATACCCCTTGGAATGTAAATTGATTGTGAAGCTTCCTTAATTGCCTTCAAAGGTCTTTGAATACCGTCATAAATGGTCTCCATCAACCCAGGACCTAATTCAACAGACAATGGTTTTCCTGTTCTTAAGACTGGATCACCTATAGTGACACCAGCAGTCTCTTCGTAGACCTGAATTGTTGCCTTGTCACCATTGATACGGATAACCTCACCGACCAAGGTGTCATGACCAACCTTGACTAATTCATACATCGCACATCCAATCATGTTCTCTGCAACAACGACAGGACCAGAAACTGAGTAAATTTGGCCATATTGAGATTCATGGTCATCTAAAGAGAGACGCTTGATTTCCTTCCTAGCATTTTCTAAAGCACCAGCCTTAAAACGTTAGTATTTTTACAATTTTAATCTTAACCCTTAAACGATTTCCTTAAATGAAAGTTCACTTAAAAAGTGAAGATTTCAAGATGAAACATTAAAAGATATTCCCTTGGAGTAATTACTTACCATTTTGACTATATGCGATGTTTTCTATCAAATTGAGTGGGGTTTATTTAGCAGGGCAAGTCCTCTTATCGAAGTTACGTTCATAGAGTAAATTCACCCTGTGCGACGAACTCGGGTCGTGGAACGTACTACCCACGGGTTACCCGCTCCTACAGATAGCTATTTGCACTATTATCACCAAACTATCAGTTGAACATAAGGAAGATGTTAGAGCGTATGCCATTGGGTTTATCCTACCGTTCACAATTGAAGTTACTTCCAGCAGAGCTATCTTAAGAGTTTTTTTTTTTAAAGAAAAAGAATTTAAGAAAAAGTAAGAATCGATGCGTTGCATCCATTTCAAGACAATGAATAATTCGATGTTGTATTAAATAAATTTCAATTATATAGAGTCGAAATTAAATGCTATCTTCAAATCATAACCTTGGGCTTAGCTTTCTGGACCTGTCATGTGCTATATCACACATGGCATTGAATGCTTCTTCTCTTTCCTTGTGGAGATCATTTCTTGCTATACGTTCTTCCATATTCTCCATAATGCTGGCCCTAGTTCTGCCATTAACAAAGACAACATAACGTAAACCTGGAAAAGTAGCCTCATATTTTTCATTCAAAATCAAAAGCTTCTCGGCGTCCTCCTTTGAACCCGAGTTTAACGATCTTTGCTCTGCTGATGAATGCTCTGATAAGTTTGTTGTTTTTGATTCTTTTGACGGGCCCAACCTAGGATGGGCCGCAATGATTTTTGAAATATCAGGGTTTAATGGCTTTCCATTCTTAACAGCTTCTTTTTCAGAATTCTCAAGAAATGTAAGAAGCTTGGTGCGAATAGCTTCAATTAAATCATCGTAAGAGGAGAACTTTGGATTGTCCCTTAAAACATTTTGAAGGATGAATGCTGATAAGGTCTCGCAAGGCTCAAAAAGGTGGTTTAAGAGTTCAACTTTCAAATCCTTCAGAAGAGCAGGGAGCTGCGAAATTGGATACAAGGTGTAAGGATGCATTCGTTGTCTTCACGATGACTTGTAAAAAAAAAAAATATTAGAAACCAAATTATTCATCAGTCTCCATTAATACAAGCAAGAAGTTCTTGATGAGATAATACGTAAAGAGAAATATCGGAAATTTCCGTGAAATATTATGTGCAGGCCTTGATATTTACGAGATATATCGTGAGGGATTGGAATATTTTTCGAAAATCTAATACTAGTAAACATTTATTGATATGCAATATTTAAGATGATAGTGGCCCAAAATATGGATGGCAATGCTCCATGTCCAGGTAGGGTTTATGTGAAGTGTTGTAATTCACGTAATCTCTTCATTTCTTTCTTTGATGGAGCACCTTTTTGAGCGATCAAAGGATGCCTCCACTGCTTGACGTAAGAGAAAATAACATCCGCCAATTGATCGATTTCATCAAATCCTAAATCCTTAAATGTCTTAGCATTTGGATCTATACTTTGATTGATTAAGTGTCTTTGAATTTGATCAGAATTAGTTAATTTCCAGTAAAGTAGTTGCTTCAAATCAGCAACAGCTTTTAATATCGGTAACGGCAAATAGTAATCTGCGAAACTGTAATTTAAAGGTCCAACTTGTGAGAAATCTTGAGTGATACCGTGAATCATTTGTCTTATCTCTAAGAACGACATTTTCTCCGGACCATATAACTCATAAGTCTGCCCAATAGTAGAGTCATCAAAACCAATCTTTTCTAAAGCCTTAGCAACATCAAGAACATGAACAGGATATATCTCCTTAGCATTTTTATTTGGAGTCCACATCTTCAATTTTGGTCCTAAATAGTTCAATAAAGTGTCTTCTCTGCCGAACATTGGAGCTGGTCTTACAATAGTGGCATCTGGTAAAATTTCTCTCACACGGTTTTCTGCAACACCCTTAGTAGCATAGAAGATAGATTCGGAATTTGGATTAGCATTGTAAGATGAAACATGGACAAATCGAGGAACACCCGCATCCTTTACAGCATTGGTTATTCTCTCAGTAATTTCTATGTTAACATCAGCCATTGAAAAATTTTTCGTATTATAGTCAGCACCAATACAGTTAAAGACTATATCAGAGTGGGCGACTGAATCTTCAATAGATTTTAAATTTCTGGAATCAAACTCCACGAAATTCACAACTCCTAAGTCACCAGTAAGCTTCAAAAATCTTTTCTTCATATCGTCTCTGTACGGAACAACAGTGATAGTTCCATGCTTAGCCAACTTGGAGGTGAGGTAGCGACCCAAGAAACCAGCTGCACCGAAAACGGTGGCTGTATATCCAGTCCTTGAAGATCTACCTCCACGACCAATGGCAACATTTACTTTACCATTTCTAGTTACGTTGACATCTGACTCTAAGACAGGTGTGACAATGGTTCTTAAACCTAGCCTTCTAGTGATTGGCTTAGTTGATCCCCTTAACAACATAACCAACTATAATGTATTAATTTAGATATAGTGATCAACTATTCCTATAGTCAATTTAGTGTCTACTGTAATTCGTGCTCGTTATTTGAAAAATGGAAGCTCTGGTTGGTTAAATAATAATTGTACTTTACACGACAATTTTGATATGGCTACCAATACCTCCTAACAACTCTTCAAGCATATACGCCTGTTCTAGTTTTACTCTGGCCTATCCTTCACAAACGCAATTAAGTTTGCTGTTTCAATGGATATAGGAACTTTGTAAAAAATTTGACAATTCTTAACATACACCTTTTACAATATTCTCGAATACAAAATAGACATTTTAGATTAGCGTAAAGACAATTTATATATAAAAAAAGAATACTAATACTTCGTCATTTACCAGGTCACATTAGAATTCGGTTGAGCAATACAAATCGCTATGCTTTGTAATGCGAGGTCTCACAAGAAATAATCTGGTGTTTTTCGAGTTACTGTAGGCTCTCCCGGTCTAACAGATGGATCATACTGTAAGAATTGTCTATCATGATGTTCGTCAACTTCCATGATAGCTGCTTGATTGCCACATCTGTAGCAATAATTGGGTGCAGAAAAAATTGTTACGACTGCTTCTTGATGTGACCATGAGTAACCTTCCATAACTAACTGATGAGCTCTCGCAATTAAACTCAAATCATTAGTATGGTTAAATTGCTCTGAGATATCTTGACCAAAAGTGAAGCCCGCTCCTCTTGCTGAAATACCCCAACCGCCCCTATCGTCTGGGTCGGACCATAATAAATCACACATTGGTCCTTCATGCGGGACTTCCTGGATTCTATTCAATTCTCTGACCTGATCAATAGTTTCGATCATTGGGGACAAACCACCATGTAAGCAAAAGATTTTGTTATCAACCAAAGCTGTTATCGGAAAGTAGTCAAAAAGATCGGTAAAAAGTTTCCATACAGTTGCAGATCCATACTTTCTTAGACATTCGTCATAAAATCCATAAACTTGTGTTATCTGTCTCGATTCGTGGTTACCTCTCAAGATGGTAATCCTATTTGGGAATCTCACTTTCATGCAAACCAAGTAACTTACCGTTTCAACTGAATAATAGCCTCTATCAACATAATCACCCATGAACAAGTAATTTGTATCAGGACAGGGTCCCCCAATTTTGAACAATTCCATTAAATCATGAAATTGACCATGCACATCACCACAGATTGTGACGGGAACTTGAACAGGTTGGACATTTTCTTCAAATTGCAAAACGTCAATAGCCATCTCACATAACCTTTCTACTTCTGACTCGCTAAGAGGTTCGCACTTGGAGAGTTTTTCAATCCACTGGTCTAGCTGATTCACAGTTGAAACACTCAAGTCTTGGTTCTTATGTGAAGATGGTCGTTGTTCTTGGTGCTGTTTCAATTGCTGTTCATCCTCGCTGACGTCCTCCATTGGAACATCTGTATCCAAGTCCATGTTGTATGTTTTTCTCAGGGATAAGTATATTGTAACCTGTAAACCTAAGTAAGTTGTTTCTCAATTGCTTGATACCGATAAATATTGCTCGCTAATTTTATGCCAGAATGCTATCTTTTCGATAAATCAAAATTAAGATATGTACAAATATTGAAAATTTGCTATTTGTTAAAGAAAGTCTCCAGAATACTTTCCCTTAAGACTAAACAATGTCGTTATTGCAAAATCTAATAGCCTGTTCAGTAGTGACTTGAAGAAATGACAAAATACTAGACAACTCAAAGATGAAATTAATAACACTGTTCTATCGTATCCTACTCGCTTCTTTTAATAAGGATTTATCACCGAGGGTATGCTTGCTAATTCAATGGAATACCCTGATCTATCACCAGTGACCTTATATATTCTTGATTCGAATTGAATTGAATAGAAACTACCTATTAATAACACCAATTAATCTATATCAGTAGTTTTATTCTGTGATGTTGAAGTAAGTTGATAGTTCTCTGAATCCTTTCTGGTAGGTTGATCTGTTTACACGACCAAATAACTCAGCACGAAAATTTTGAGCCATGATCACGTGAGGTAAAGAAGATGTAACATTTACTATTGATCTAGACTATATCGATATATGCTAGTAAAGAGCAAGTAGATTAGCTCAACAACACTTGAACATTTCGAAAGTTCACTACTGTACAGATGAATAGTTATTTTTGACGTCCTCATGTTCTGAAGTGCCCAACTGAAGCAAATTGGAAAAGGAATTAGATGCACTTGCAGCCATGTCATCGGTAATTTGGCTAAATAAGTTACAAAGATTCTTTGTGCTTTCACTGAGAGCAAGAGAGGGATAACCTTGATCTTCTTCTTTCTTGGTTATCGCCGACGTGCTTGGTGTTGTGATGGATAAGGCGTTGTGGAAAGGTGGAAAATTCGTGGTGGGCAGCATCGAAGAGTTAGTCATAAGAACATCCTCTGCCCTTGGACTGGCAAAACCAGAAACCAAATTATTCGTCAAGTTATTTGCTGAGGAAGAGCTAGCTTCAGGATTATTTTTTTCATGTAAACCAATTCCGTTGAAGTTATTACCATTGTGAGTGTTTAGTGCTAACTGTGTCTGATGGTCTAGCTCCATTAATAGAGTGTCAACTAAATTGTCGTTTTCTTCATTTCCAAATTGTTCCAACTGAGGCTCCGATAGCTGCAGGTTACGATTCCTTGCGGCCTGGCTTGAGTTTCTTAAAAACCATTCGTTTAGCCTTCTATTTGAACGAATGACCTTATTAATGGCAACAAAAAATGGAAAAAATCGAGCAATTTTACCAGTATATATAGCTAAGTCGTTGTTTTCAAAAGAGCTATCACCTTCTAACTCCACGATGGCAAGAAGTATTTGAATTAAGTGTGGTAACATTTGGTAGTTTGAAACATGTATTTGTAGAATTTCACTTTGAGGATTGATTAGATTATTCAATTGCATAACGATATTCATCCACTCCATTTTGATGGATTCTCTGGAAAGTTCGGATTGGTCTATAAGCGACAATTTAAAAAGTATGATTTGTTTCAAAATTTCTGTGTGAGGTTCGTTATTAGTAATATCATACAATTTAAACTTGACATCATTATACTTAGAATAAGCCAGGTTATTTTCAGCGAAGCTGAATTTTGACATATGGACGGCATTCAGTTTCGCAATTCTTTGAACCCTGTCATTTTCAAATACATGGTCCTTCGTTAAAGTTTTGAATACTTCAAATAAAACGTTTTTGTTGAACTCGTTCAGAATTTTAAAGTTCATGTTTTTCATCTCACTCAACATTAGTTGACTACTATTGTTTAAAATAGTAACATTGCTCGAAAAGAATATACGAAATCTTTCGATAGTATACAAGTATTCGTATAACTCAAAAAGTTGAATAATACCTAATTCATTTTTTTGAGGAAAGTTGATCAATTGAAAATAAGTGATTGCTTTCCTTAAGTGAATCAATTTCTGCTGATCTCTCATTTCACTATCAAAAGGATCCATTCTTAGAATTTGATAATAAACATACAAATGAATCGCAGATATAGATAAGTTATAGTACGTTTGATGTTCATTTCCGCATGCATTTGAAGAAGGGAACACGAGATTGCGATCAATAGCTGCTAAAAGATCAGTGATTTTCAATTTCAATGAATTTTCAAGATCCTGCCAATAATCTTTATTCGTAAGGTTTTCATTTCGATGCTTCAAAGCAAACAGGCTAAACTTTAATATATTTAGCTTTTCCAAATTCACCAGTATTAATAAGCTTAGCGTTACTATAACAAGAAGTTTTGATATACTAAGTGAATCACTATGATCCATTGAATATGTAATTTCGTTACTCATAGAGCCTCTGAAGGTGGCACTAAGGTAGTCCATTAAATTAACGCTATTCATTAACAAAGACTGAACCGTCAATGGTTTCATAAGTTCTAAGACGATCGGCTCATCATTCATGAGAGCCAATGTCTCGATCAATACGGTGGGAGATATAGCGTAGTCAGTGAATCCATTATCTGAGTGTTCTAAAGGTACAGTATTTGTACTAGATGTGTTTGACAAAGGTGGCCTTTGAGGTAAATGAGGACTATCCTTTGCGTCGCTGATATGATTAATAGAATCAATAGTTTTTTGATGCAACTTTTTGGGACCACTTTTCTTCCGTGCTCTTAATTGTGTACATTTTAAATTATTCGTAAGACAGTGGTGACAAGGTCTCTTAGCTTCACACTTGACCTTTCTTATTGCACATGCATCGCAGGCCCTCACGTTTTGAGACTTTTTCTTTGATATTTGGGCCTTGTTTACAACTGAAGACGACGAACTGGACGGCGAGGCGACCCTGTTGGGTATTTCTAAGTCTTCTGAGCTATTTTTTGATTCCGGACTTATGCAGCGCAGATTGCTGGTCATGTCATTGACTTTATTAGTGAGCATTTGATCCATATTAGTACCATAGTTTTCTTGATTCACAGTCAAATAACCGTGTAGTTGAATTTAAAAAATGTAGTATGTCAAATACTTGGGGATTGAGGGCAACTAGTGGACTCAGCTCGAGAAATCACAGACCAAGGGGGATGCTTTATTTCTTAATCTCTTATTACCGTATAAAGATTATTTATTTTGTTGAATCTACCTTATCACTAGGTGACAACTAAAAGTAACGATGCAAGAAAAAAAAAAAAAGAAAAGGTAAAGACTCCAACTAAATCCAGCTACGACACTTATTGAATCAAAAAGATTTAATGAAAAATTGACACCCTAACTAAGACTATTCTCCCAAATCTCATGAAGTCTTCTAATATTATTCTTCCTTAGTAACCTTTTGGATTCTACGTCTTTTGCGTCAAAGTGCAAAACTCCGCATAGCTCCCCCTCACGTTGTCTATTATTAGTCAGAATCGAAAGGGCGAAAGTGGGCCGCAGCCTAAATCAATGGAACTAAATACGATTTATATGGTAAGTAACCCACCAAAGAGCCACTTAGAGCCAATCACTATGAATGTAGTCTCCTATGGCTTTCAATAAATGAGATACTAATTGGATATGCTATTAATCATTTCGCGATACCTCCGTTGATTAGCAGCCATGTCTAAGAAAATGTTGTATTTCTGAAACAATATGCGTTTTCCTTTTATATCTAAGTTTGTCTTCTCTGAAACACCACTCACGTCATCCTTCTCAGGATTGAACGTCTGAATCTTAACTACTTGTGAGGCTGTTTCAATTGACTGCTTAAGCAGTTCTGAGTAGGAAAGATGATTAATTTCTACCTTATAACCAATCAAGCTTATTATAGACGAGCCTCTAACTACGTTGTATTTAGAGGGTGGATGCAAAATTTTAGTTACGGGAATAGACAACATAGAGGTTAGGAGACTAATGAACCTAGTATTGTCTGCTTGGGAGCCGCTTATGATAACTGTATCAATTGCTGTACCGTTGTGTTCTTTTATTATATCTAGAATTTGCATCAATTGAAAACAAAGAAATTCTATGATGAGATTATATCTTATAACCAAAGAAGTCATGTTCGACAGATGCATAACTGATGGTAATGAATACGATGCATTAGCTCCGTCTATTATAGTTTCTCCCATACTATGATCATTATATGGTGATCTATTTCCGAAAGTGTCTCCATAATAGAAATAATACTTGATAACTTCGTGGATAGAGCATTTTCTCTTAGCTTCAAGCTTTGCGGTTTCCATCTCAAGCATTTCAAATAGTTTCAGCATGTTTTCTTTGTAGCAATCCACACTCAATTGAGCTTCTATGATATCGCTGAAGTCCGCAAATAAAGTCTCAAACAATTTTCCTGTCGCAGGTTGACCAAACTCAAATAATTTTATGTCCATATCTACAAGCTGTTCAAATGGTCCCCAAATACCAGGTATAGGAGCAAACAGTTTCGTTGTTGAAAGAATGAAACATGTAGATGTGCCAGCAATCATAGAAAGGTTATTAGAGTATACAGACGGATTGCGCAATAGAGTTGCAGCCCATCCCGCGTAACAATCAATGCATCCATTACATACAATGACTTCATTCTCAGTTATGTTCTCGTGAACTCTTCCTATAGGGATACCTATAGGATTAAGTCGTTTGAGTAGCTTTTCACTCCCAAATTCAGCTTTTCCTATTTGAATACCGACACCTATTCTTTCAAGAAACTTTGATGACCAGCCTTTAATGGACCCATCTAAAGCCATTGAATCTTCATCATAATCATTCTCGAAGTCATTGAATGGTACGAGTTTTTCTGATGTAAATCCTCCTACGAGGAGTAAATAAGTAATCCAATCATAAAGCTCGAAAGCTATTAACTTTTTATCAGGGAACTTATCAGACACTGACTTAATTTTTGGCAAACCCATTTCGGGAATAATGTTGCCTCCTAAAACACCCAACAATTCTGTATCCAAAATCTTGTTTAAAAATCTACTCTCGTCGACGGCTCTGTTATCCATCCATAATAATACGTCGTTATAGGTTTTAGATTGCTTATAGTCACAAGAAAAAGGTTTGAGAAAGAACGTAGAATTTCTTTCGATTTTCTCTAGCAAAACCATTGAGCATGTGGCAGTAACACTTATGCTTTTGAAGTCTGAAGGAATTTTTTCAAGCATCGATAAAATCTTTTCGAAGATCTCTATCGAGGATTGTGTTATGAAACTATTGTCATTTGATACCTCTATATCAGAAGCAAAACTAGTGTACAGACCGGTATCGAAAGCACTATAGCATACTCTAACGGACGCAGTCCCGATATCGATTCCTACGGTTGACATTATTCTTCGGAATTTTTATGGAAAGTTTATCAAAAAACTTATCAGAGAATTCGAACGATAACGTTTATCGAGACGCTAAAGTTTTCTCGCAACCTTAATAGAAAAGCCCGTTATAAAAACAAAATAATATACATTATATGGAAACGACTAAACTTTATGTAAAACAAAAATATTTGCTAGATCCAGATATTTTCATACATAAGACATTAGATCTGACTTTATTGTCATTTCAAATCTAAGGATAAGTATGAAGTATACAGGAAGCCTAACTATTTATCTGAGCAATGGACCCTTCCTTATCAATCCAAGCTTGGACAGTTGAACTGTCTAAAGTTTCGCCGAAATCATCGTCGACAGTCAAAATGTGAATGTTCTCTCCATCAAACACAACAGCAGCCTTGATGGTTCCACTAGTTGGTCTCTTGAAATAATCTTGAGAACCACCACCACCGTAACCAGAACTACCACCGCCCTGGCCATCGTGCAAATGCGAAATCAATTTGTCAGATCCACTAGATAAGATTTCGAACAAATCTAACTCACCACAGCCTGTTTCCCAACAAGAGCAACTAGAATCACCGTACTGCAAAGTTCTTGGGATCTTGGCGTTCAATAACCAAATGGCGGGCATATCGTAGTTGTAGGTGCTACTACTTCCAGAGGCTTCTGGCATTTCAAATTCAAATACAAAGATCTTTTCTTTACCAGCAAAACCTTTGTATGCTGGAATTCCATCTCTGTAGTATCCACAGCTATCATCACATTTATCTCCAGACATTATAACGTATTCAACGTCGGAACCAATCGAAACGGAATCAACAGTGACTGCTTTAGAGGAACCTCCAGAGAAATCAGAGTTGGCGTATGATAATGAGTTACCGAACTTTGATGACCAGGTACCTGATCCCGACCCACCGTAGTAGTTCAAAAAGGTAACGTTATCTGAAGTGCCTGATGCATAGTACGAGACTCTTTCATATGAACCAGCTGAGCTACCATCAACACTACCACTGGAAGATGATGATTCTGATTCATCACTTGAAGAAGTTCCCGAAGTACCAGAACTAGCTGCATTTGGAGAACTAGCAGAACCAGCAGTAGATGAAGTAACAGTAGTACTAGCATCAGAAACAGTTGGCGTATTGGTGGCTTGAGATGTGACAGTGTTTCCACTATCGTCAACGACAACCGTTTGAGTGACCTCGACGACTGCAGTTGCTCTCTTGTGTTTATGATGTTGGTGAATGTTATCATTACAGTCCTCTTCTCTTTTCTTGTTAGAGGACAGAGAGGATGGATAGTAAACACCGAATTGTTTTAATTTTAAAGGACCTCTGCAATGAACGGACAATTGTTCATCTAAAGGAGATAAGTTTCCTGAGAATGAACGAGATTTTTGGGTACATGAACCAGTATCCTCATTCATATTTGTAACATCCTTATAGGTGCCCGAAAACCCAACACCCTTGTAAATGACTTTGCTGGTCAGGGAGCAATAGTAATTACCACCATTTTCAGTGCATCCAGCATTAACATGTGCAACTGCACTGAGAATAGACACAAGTATGGAGCTACTAAACTTCATTCCTGCTTGATCTTTAGCGAAATGAGCGACTTGAGTTGGTTAAATTTTTTGAAGCTGATTTTAAGCTTTCGAAAGGAATGGACAGAATTTCTTTGCTGACAAGTAGAAATTACGGAAAAGACTATGTGATAAAGGCTGCGAATAAAGAAAGTCTTCTAATACTCTGAAGTATGATTTGCTTTTATCTCTCAACTGTGTCTAGTTTGGCCAAAATATCTCTTAAAAGTATTGTTATTACATTCTGACGGGCAACATTTGCTTTTATAACTATCTTGGGAGGAGGGAGGCGCTTTCGTTCCTATCTTTGTTTACTGCGACACATCGTCTCAAAGTGACGAAACATATCCATGGCTGGGTGTTATGAAACGCGAATATTCTTGGAAACATCGCTCGTGTCATGGCCGGTTTGATTTTGGAATGCTAGCAACAATCCCGTGACTACAATAGGAAAGTATCGGATGTGATGGAAATTTACTACCTCGGTGATCTCAGACAATGCATATTTGTTTGTCACTAAGCCGAAACGAATTCCGGTTATGAGAATAGCTGCGCTTTCCTTCCCAATCTGTAAAAAAGCTGGCGGTAGGAACAGGGCAACCAGCAAAGAGGGCTTTGAAACTTCTCTATTTGCTGGTATGGGCCCGTAGCGGATTGCAGTGCTATCTCCTACTGTTTATCCGCGACAAGAATGTCCGATGTTTGTCTCCTTGGGTTGGCCGGTGCACAAAGGAATTTCGCGTGGTGGGGTTCTCAGAGGGCTTAAATGTTTAAGTAAGTAGAATCTACCTAACGACAAGAATATTCCTAGTATGCTATTTTCAAACTAGGAAGGCTGAAGGAAAACGGCTCTTGACCTTATTCACTTTTTGTTCTTGGGATCGTAGTCGGAACTAGATAGGCTCATCGGCTTTCAATCTTCAGTGTCTGGAACTGTGAGGCTGATTACTAAATTGCCGTTAGCTGTCATAAGTTGAGACTGTAGATTAAGGATTAGCGACAGTTTTCAACTGCAATATGAAGGATCTGGGGAGAGAGAGATCTGGACCTTTCCGAAAATGACATGATCGAATATCAGCATCCAAAAAGATTTGCAGTTCCTAGATCGAATTTTAATTCTTTCCTAATTTTCTTCGTATTCGGATCTTTTTGGAAAAAAAAACAATAGAGCGAAAATCATCTTACAGTACTACTAATATATATTCATATACTCTGCATGTTACGTTATTAGATAAACGTCATATTGCAGACAAAACTTGATCTTAGCAGCTCTAGAGCAGACTAGGTTCGCCTGGGCAATCCTAGTAATAAATGTCTGTGTTGCCCCCCACCCTCTCTAAGTAATCCGCTCTTTAGATATGGCACCCAGAAAAATTAAAAATTAAAAAAAATTAAAAACGAAAAAGTAGGCACGTGATTGACATCAGACAATTTTTATTATTCGAATATTTTGTCTCATCGAGAAGAAATCAGCTTATGTAAAGAACATATAGGGAAGATAAAAGAAGCTCCAGACAAGTAATGGGTGACCATAGGAAAAATAAGCGTCAGAAGACAGACGATTCTCATGCAGAGCAAGTAGCAGAAGAGGCAGAACAATCTCTTTTGAAACATCCCCATAAGGATAGCAATGTAGAGTTGGTGCATCATGATGATGGAGAGTTCTCTGAATTGAAGAGGCACAAGACTACTACAGCTGAAGCAATAAAATTAGAGAATGGCCCTAAAAATCCGTTCTCAGGAACAGAATTGAGCGCGAAGTACTTTGATATTTTGAAAGTTAGAAGAGACCTACCTGTGCATTCCCAAAGGGAAGAGTTTTTAAAGAAGTTTCATTCAGCTCAAATCATGGTATTTGTAGGTGAAACAGGTTCAGGAAAAACTACTCAAATTCCTCAGTTTGTTTTATACGACGATATGCCACATTTATTGGGAAAGCAGGTAGCCTGTACCCAACCCAGGAGAGTTGCTGCTATGTCTGTCGCAAGCAGAGTCGCAGACGAGATGGATGTAGAACTAGGTGAAGAGGTTGGATATAGCATTAGGTTCGAAAACAAGACATCAAACAAAACAATACTCAAGTACATGACTGACGGTATGCTCTTGAGAGAAGCGATGGAGGATCACAATTTGGAAAGATATTCATGTATTATACTTGATGAAGCTCACGAAAGAACTCTTGCAACTGATATATTAATGGGTTTGTTGAAAGAAGTGAGTGTGAAGAGACCTGACTTAAAAATTATTATTATGTCTGCTACATTGGATGCAGAAAAGTTTCAAAAGTATTTCCATAACGCTCCTCTATTAGCAGTTCCAGGAAGAACATTTCCGGTAGAAATATACTACACTCCAGAGTTTCAAAGAGATTATTTGGATGCAGCAATAAGAACAGTCTTGCAAATACATGCAACAGAAGATGAAGGTGATGTTTTAGTCTTTTTAACTGGTGAGGATGAAATCGAGGATGCATGTAGGAAAATTTCTTTGGAAGGTGATGAATTAATAAGAGAGCAGGGTGCTGGTCCCTTAAAAGTTTATCCACTTTATGGATCCTTACCTCCTCATCAACAACAGAAAATTTTCGATCCGGCTCCAGAAGCCTTTACTCCAAATGGCAGACCAGGGCGTAAGGTTATCGTTTCCACAAATATCGCAGAAACTTCGTTGACAATTGACGGTATTGTATATGTTGTTGATCCGGGGTTTTCAAAGCAAAAGGTTTACAATCCAAGAATAAGAGTAGAGTCGCTATTGGTATCCCCTATTTCGAAAGCTTCAGCACAACAGAGGGCTGGTCGTGCTGGTCGTACTAGGCCAGGTAAATGCTTCAGGCTTTATACTGAAGAAGCGTTCAAAAAGGAGTTAGTAGAGCAATCCTATCCTGAAATCTTGAGAAGCAATTTAGCATCAACTGTATTAGAGTTGAAGAAACTTGGTATCGATGATTTGGTTCATTTTGATTTCATGGATCCGCCTGCTCCAGAAACAATGATGAGAGCCTTGGAAGAACTCAATTACTTACAGTGCCTTTCGGATGAAGGCGATTTAACAGCTTTAGGTAGAATGGCGTCCCAATTTCCGTTAGATCCTATGTTAGCAGTAATGCTAATTGGGTCTCCCTCCTTCAGCTGTTCAGAAGAAATATTGAATATCGTGTCCTTGATTTCTGTACCAAATGTGTTCGTACGTCCTCCTTCAGCGAGAAAGCAGGCAGATGAGGCTAAAATGGCATTTGCCCATCGCGATGGGGATCATTTGACGCTTTTGAATGTTTACAATGCATTCGTTTCGGATGATGCATTTGAAATCGGATTAAATAAATGGTGCCGCGATAACTTCTTATCATATAGGGCACTTAGCTCGGCGAAGAGCGTGAGATATCAGCTTCGTAGAATAATGGAGAAGCATGATTTGGACTTAAACTCGACCCCAGTTGATGCTCGCTCTTATTCTGTCAATGTGAGACGGGCGCTCGCTGCAGGTTTCTTCATGCAAGTTGCAAAAAAAAGACTGGGTGGAAAAGGATATTTAACTGTCAAAGATAACCAAGATGTTATGATACATCCGTCAACACTGTTGACCTCCGATAGTGAATGGGTCATGTACAACGAATTTGTTCTTACCACTAAAAATTATATCAGAACCGTGACCCATGTGCGACCCGAGTGGTTGGTTGAGCTTGCTCCCAAATATTATAATTTGAATCACTTTGCTAAAGGTGATGTTAGAATGTCGCTAGAACGAGTAATAGAGAAAATGCAAACCATGGACAAACTCAATTCTAAGAAAAAGAAGAAGAAGGATTAGACTTCTGTTAGCAGTTTTAATGGGCAATTTTCAAGGGTTCTTACATACATAGAGCGAACTACGTAAGATAGAGATTATATATGTAATGAAAGCATCTTAGTATAACTGGGAGTCTCGATAAAAGGAGGTTTCATCGCTGGTTGTACAGTCGTATCCTTTTTTTAGATCTCGCTATACTATCGCGATAGAGATACAATCAGCTGTGCATTCCTAGACGATGATAATATGTGACTTCCTGCTGTGTCTGCCTCGCGTCTTCACCAAAAGACGACGCGAGAATGTACGATTAGGGTTAAGATACCTGTATACAGATATAAACTCAAAAGCGAGCGGCGGGCTAACGTCGTCTAGCTACACTAGTTAACTACTATGTAGTACTATTGTTGATACGAGTAAAAGAACCCTTTTAGTTCATAAATACATATTATCTCCTTATAAATTTCAAAAGACCTAAAGCATCGTGCAAGAGTATTGAATTCAATAGCGCAGAAAAGTTTGGCACGATACAAAGAGTAAGATGGGTCTTCTGTTGGTAAGTATCTTTCTGGAGGTTCCTGCATTCTTTAATGAAGAAGATTAGATGACTCGAACTCTTCTTAAAAAGACAAAATGGACATAAATACATCTGCTATCGAACATATATTAACTTCAAATTAGTCTAAATTGTTTAAGAATCGCGAGATGAGAATACTCATGCTTGGTCTTGACAATGCTGGTAAAACAACAATATTGTACAAGTTGAAATTAGGAAAAACTTCGACTACTGTTCCCACTGTTGGATTCAACGTGGAAACAGTAAAGCATAAAAACGTGTCATTTGCGGTATGGGATTGTGGTGGACAAGAGAGAATAAGACCGTTGTGGAGACATTATTTTACTGGCACTAACGCCTTAATTTACGTCATAGATTCGTCAGATTTAGACAGATTGGAAGAATCCAGAAAGGAGCTCATGAGGGTAATTAATGATAAAGAATTAGCCAATTGCCTTTTGATTGTATTGGCAAACAAACAAGATATTAATGGTGCAATAAAGCCCAAAGAAATCATCGAAAAATTTCAATTAAATTCTTTATCAAGCAGTCATACATGGTCGGTTATTCCAGCGATCGCAATTGATGGAACTGGACTTGTTGAGGCTCTTAACTGGATCTCAAATCATAGTAAATAATATAAATGATAGAAATCACTAATTCGGACTTTAATACCTGAAATCTTCCAAACAAAAAAAAAAACTATGGCCAGAGAAGGCGTTATGAAGGGAGGAACCAGGAATTTCAAGTGAGGCATGCATTTCATTTCTGTATCGTTTACATTACTAAAAATTTCACCCCAATATTAGACGGAGTAACTGAACATCCAGATGGCTTATAAACTGGGACTACAATTACGAGTTGCAAACTAATTTTTTCGTCTTCTATAAGCTTTATTTTTTTACCTTACTTTGTATACTTAAATATATCTATATATATTAATGCTCTTGCTTATTCTTTATGTATCATTTACTAACGAGTCATTACACTTACATCTCCATTCTCTTCTCCGAAGTAAGCTCTATCTGCAATTTCTACAAATAATCCTGTGTCTACAACTCCCACTAACTGCTTGATGTTCTTGTGTAAAGTTTTAGGGTCCTGAACTTCTCCAAAATCTGCATCAATCAAAAAATTGTTATTATCAGTCACGACAGGACCAGCTTTCGCAGAACCACCTTGTCTTAAGTTAGTCGCCCTAGCACCTAATTTTTTCAACTCGGATGAAACCTTCACATAGGAGTTCGGAACAACTTCAATAGGAATACCTTTTGTCCAATTAATGCCCAATTTGCTTGTGGAGCGCTTACGATAGTCCGCAACTATAATAAACTTATCTGCTGAAGCAGCCACAAGCTTCTCTTGGAATAGACATGCCCCACCTCCCTTGATCAAGTTTAATTCAGTATCAACCTCGTCTGCACCGTCGAATGCAACATCAATTTTAGGAAACTGTTCAACAGCTCCTAATCGCAAGCCTTCGTCTATAATCAATTGTTTCGATTGAAATCCTGTGGGAATACAAATAAAACTATCCTTTTTCTTCATCTGCCCCAATCTTTCAGCAACATAAACAACAGTAGATCCAGATCCAATACCGACAACTTTGGCATCATGTGGGAAGTTCTCGTCTACTGCTTTGTAAGCAGCAGTCTTCTTAGCCTTTTCAACTAACGATCCAGTCGACATCCTGTATTTTGAACTTATGCCTTCAAGTATTTTATGTCTAGCAATCTGTCTCGCTCTCGTTACAGCTAGCATTAATTGCCCTGTAATAAAGATGTTGAATAAACAAGAAACCCCAGACGATTTTGCCATGACGTTTACAGAACGGTCACATGATGATATGTATGCATATAGTTGATACCAAAGCACATGACAAAGGGCTACCACCCTGCTTATATTACGGAAAAAAGTTGCTTTTGTGTCACTTATCCAAGAATTTTTCATCACTGGAAAAGTAATGTTTCATTAAGTGCGGGTGTCCGGATGATTTGAGTTCGAGATTGAGAGAGTGCCTATCGTTATTAGTGAAAGAAAAAAAGTTTGAAAAAAAAAGATCTTTGGTGAAACCAAAAGTTGAACAGTTTTTCATAGGATTCACAATTAATAAAAGAACCATGTCAACATCTAACAAAATCTTGTCAGAGAAGCCAACTGATTTGGAGTTGCAAGTTGCTCAAGCATTCATTGATTTGGAAGCACAAGCAGACTTGAAGGCAGAATTAAGACCATTGCAATTCAAGTCTATTAGAGAAATCGATGTTAGTGGAGGTAAAAAGGCTTTGGCTATCTTCGTCCCATGCCCATCATTGCCAGCTTACAGAAGAGTTCAAACAAGATTAACCAGAGAATTGGAGAAGAAATTTCCAGACCGTCATGTTGTGTTTTTAGCTGAAAGAAGAATCTTACCAAAGCCATCCAGAAGATCAAGAAAACTCCAGAAGAGACCAAGATCAAGAACTTTGACTTCTGTCCACGATAAGATCTTAGAGGACTTGGTTTTCCCAACTGAGATCGTCGGTAAGAGAATTAGATACTTAGTTGGTGGTAACAAGATCCACAAGGTTTTGTTAGATTCTAAGGATTCTACTGCTGTTGACTACAAGTTAGAATCATTTCAACAATTATATGCGAAATTAACTGGTAAGCAAGTTGTTTTCGAAATCCCAGGTGATTCTTTTTAAGTCTTATAAATTAAGAAAAGGTTAGTAAGAGATTGTGTGATCTAATAATGTTTGAATACTGAAAGATGAAGAGTCGTCATCCTCTTCATAGTTGTAAAAACAAAAATAAATTCTTCATCTAATTTTCTTGATTTATTTGGTATATATATCATTTTATCACATACACAAGTTCGTTCAGTTTAGAGCATTGTAACATAATATTGTGCGAGAGCTACGGCTCCTTTAACGTTTCAAACTTTTTTAGCGTAGCTTGTGGGGAAGAGTCCCCTTTCGCCATCTAATTCTCCTTCTGTCCATCCACTACCGTCGGTGTCTTCTTGAATAAGAATAATTCTATCTCCTGTCTTTACACTCAATTCGTCATCACCATCAGCTTCATAGTCATACAAAGCCTCGAGATACTGCACTCTCCTGGCCCCTTTTTTGGGAGCAACAGATGGCCCTTTCTTTTTTCCAGAAGGGGTAGATTCCCTAGAAATCTCGATATAAGAAGATGGAACCAAACCACTAGAACCTTGCGCAATTTGAACCATAGTCCATCCTGAACCATCGTCTTCATCAAGTATCTTAAAAGATTCTCCTGCTTCTAAGGACACTTCATCGTCCCCCGTAGCAGTATACGGATATAAAGCTTTACCAGTGGGTCCTCCATCGAATGGCGAAGAAGCATTGGTAGTTTCCTTATTCTTTCTCAAATTGAATATTCCTGAATGAAATGTATGATGGCTTGTGGCTGATTTCACAGTATGTAATGATTGATCATCAGATACTTCATTAGAGATACTACTGTGTTTTTTCCCTCGCAAAAAACCAAATTTAGATTTCTTTTGGGAATGGGTCTCGGAGTATGATAAGTCTTTGTCTCCCGCAAAGTTCTGTATAATTTCAACTTCAACCTCAGATCTAACTCTTTTAGTATCATTTTGCATAAATCTTTCTAAGAGGGACAAAGAAGCTATCAAGCTACTATCAAACTTCAAAGTGATATTGGCCCGATCCTTTTTCCTTTCCTGAATCGACTCCTCTAGCTTCTGTTTTAAATCTAAACACTGGTTCTCATACTTAGAATACTCATTTGAAGAAACTGCTACTCTTCTCTTTAGCTCAGTTAGCTCTGGCTCTTTTGTGATTAAGCTTTCGTCATCATGCCATATACTGCTCGGTATAAAATAGAAATCAGGCGGTTCAGACCATTCGGTTGCATTGTGCTTAATAAACATTGCCGTATCTAGCTTGGGGTTATTTTGGTCAATGGTAGCATCGACAGTATGCAATTTTTCTTTTATTCTATCATTAGAGTTTCTCTCTATAATAGATGCATTTTTGAGCAATTTATTAAGCAAACTGACTCTTCCTTCATTTAATTCTTGGAAATAGTCCAATAACTCAGGAACATCTTGAAAATAATACTTATCTTTTAATCTATTTGCCATGTTTATTTTTATGAGATAGTCATTTTTACCAATATTCATGTCAACTTCTTTATCACCTAATTTTTTTTGATGTCTATCAGTGGATGATTTCTCCACTTTTTGTCTTGCTCCTTCAGTGGACTGGCACAATACATCGTAGGCTTTTTTGGCCTTATTTACTTCTTGCTCAACTTTCTCTCTCTCGCCTACTAGATAATCATCAATTGACTCTATCCTTTTGGATACATTTTTAGATCTTGATCTTAAGAGAGATATATTCTCGCTTATTTTTTGCAACAATTCATCTCCAAACTTCAGCTTCTCTTCTGATATTGCTTCCGTTTGGGTTAAAAGCTCGTTCCACATCACTAGCGATGCACACTCCAATGACCCTGGAGTAACTTGTGGCTCATCTCCCACGGACAACTTTGCAGAAATCTTGGCCTTCTTTTCAAATTGTATCTTTGTAAGCTCTTTGAGCTTAGCCGAGTACTCTTTCTCTAAAGAAGCCCTACTCCTATAAAAATCCTCTATATCTTTGAGCCATTCAATTCCATTACTTATCCACTTCGAAGTTGGTTTGAAGCTGTCCTTCAATTCATTTCCGATCGAGAGCTCTTCAACAGACATTGTGATTTATACAATTGAGCCTTGAACACTGTTCAAACTTTACTTCGGCTTCAATGGCTCAATTTTTTTTTGATTCAACCAAAATTGTAGTCAATATTTAAATGGGTCAAATCGAACCCAAATATCTTATGTCGCTATTATCAATGTCGTACCGATAAACCAAATAAGAGTTTGCAACTATGATAATATAACGATGTAACTGCAACACAAGAATTGCAACACATCGACCATCTTCATCAAGGTATGCATCACAGCAAAAATAAGTTGGTCTTCAAAGAATAAAGGGTCCTTTTTTATCCTCCTAGCCGGTTAAGCTATTTTTTGACTAACAGGGTAGCGAGTGCCAGTTCTCGATGGCAGTTTCCCAAGACAAACGAAAACCATATCGGATGGTGAGATAAATTACCAACATCTGAGCACACTCTTAACGAAAAGTTCATTTTCTTCATATCTGCCCTCAAAAAAAGATAAGACTGTAACAGGCTTATGTAGATTACCAAGATCTCTAATTGACTTGAAGTTACTTATATGATTTCAGAGAAAGGAGATATGGTAAAGGAGCATCAATTGTAATAGAAAATTGAAGATTTGTTTATACGATCATCGCAATGAGTGGTTGAAGGGTAGTTTTGCTTCATTTCTAGCATCTTTAAGTCTTCTTGGTATTTTTGTGTATATGCGCGACTATATCAAAAGCGGATCTGAGTTCTGATGCCTTTTGATATTTGGGTCTGAATCGACAGATACACAACAGAAACGAGCTATAAGGCTAAATTCAAGGTGAGGGGCAGAAAGATTCTTAAAATCGCTTCAGCGCTACTTTTTAAGAGGCTGTCACAGCAACATCTTCAACAGCGTGCTCCTCGGAAGTCTAAGTTCAAGCTAATTTCAGATATCTATAAAGATTATAGGGCTTTAAACAAGTTCAGACCAACTCGAAAGTTCGGCGCCATCAGATCACAACCGAAGAAAAGAATTATAAAGCCGATGAGCTCAATATCGGATCACGTTGACGCCCAACCTGACCTTAGTCCTACAGCGTCAAATACGAGCAATCTCTCGAGGCGACAACGGCTACTCGGATTAGCCAAGGCAACGAGAGATACATATATTCCTAGGATCTCAGGCTCTGTCTCGCAGATTGCATCTGGCGTGTCCAGTAGAGCTTTTGGTACAGGGAATGACTTATACGACGAGGATGGCAACTTCAAGTGGCCGAAGGATACTTCGATAACACTCTTTCCGTCATACACAAGACACTGCGATGGATACTACTATACAGATGTTAAGGGTTGGCTTTCATGTCCTGGACTAATGACAAGAAAAAATAGGCTAATTTTATCTTTAGCGAAACAGGTTATAAGGTACAATTCTGATCAAGCAGTAAATAAATTAGAAAGTGAAAGATTGAGACCAGATGTATTGGCGAGTCATGAGAACAGTTCCTCAGATCTAGATTCATTACAGTCTGATTCTTCTTCTTTGAATACTACATCTACACTTGATGCACTGCAACAAGATTTAACACGCCCGCCTACTAATTCCTCTATGCTGACACATGGCGATGACCTAATTCGAGAGAGATTAAAATCTTTTATGGCAAGATCAATACCCGATGCTGAACTTTTGATAGTTGTTGGTGCAGAAGACGGCATGAGTTCAAATGACTTAGTTCATTTAACTGTAGTAACCGATATAAATGGTCATTTTGAAACTCGAATTAAGTATAATTACAAACCGTCTATATTACATGTTCGAGCGAATGACAATGAATTCATATTTGCATTTCAAGATATTATGTTAGTTCCTAATACTGGTGTGGGTGTAATAAGTGACATTGACGATACCGTGAAACTCACTGGAGTCATTGGCGACAAGAGAGAACTAATGACCACGTTACTATTGAAGGACATGTCACTGTGGTGTATTCCACGTATAGCTCAGTGGTTTAACGAATTGAATGATCGCTATCCTCTTTCGTTCCATTATGTTTCCAATTCACCATGGGAGATGTTTACTACCATAAGTCAATATTTCAAAATTGCGAAGCTTCCACCTGGATCAATACATTTGAAGCAATATACCGGTAATATAATTGGATCATTCATGGAATCGAGGTCTTCGAGGAAAAAGAGAGCACTTAACAAAATATTGGATGACTTCCCTCATAAAAAATTCATTTGTGTTGGTGATTCAGGAGAGCAAGATTTGGAAGCCTACGTTGACTTAGCAAAAAATAACCCCAACAATATAGCGAAAATATATATAAGATACGTGGCTGACTCACTCTCTTATATCGACGACATGCATATATTAGATGAGATCAAAAGGCTAGTATCAGTCAAGAAAAGCAAATCAAAGCATATTCCCCCAAAGCATGCATACACAATAAGTAATGATGAAATTGAAAATCTCATTGACTTATCTGACTCACCATCTCCACTTGCAGCCGAAAGGCTGGCCAAGCTCCCTCCTATGATTCCAAAGAAACCAACTAATCTAAAAGGAAATCTCGTTCGCAAGCCCCCACTACCAAGTAGAGATAAGTATCTCTCTAGGTTATCTGAGGATCAAGCTAGAAACAATGAGAAAGGAGATATAAAAAATTCTCCTGGGGAAATGACAAGTCAGGTGCCAAGGTCTAAAACGTCCTCTTCCGTTGATAGCAAGCTAATTGATAATTTACACAACATTTATTACTCGCACAATTACGATGAGTTAGAAGACACAGACAAAAAAGGAGCTCAGTGGATCCATAGAGTATTATCTGCTCTTACAAGTTTGGAAGGCTTATCAACAGATCTTGAATTCTTCACTGACGAAGATGAAGAATTTTTTGAAAAGAGTGCTTCAGATATTCAAAAACTTTTTGTGCAAAAATGAGGTACCTGCAATTAATAGAACTAGGAATATAATGTAAATCGTGCTTATAATATATTATACAGGGGAGACTAATTGTTCGGATCATTACGATTAAATTACTAAATCAGAACTTACAGTGTATTTGTTAAAGTACCATTAGAGGTACCATTGGCAACGGCGGCTGTAGGTTTCGAATTATTTTCTGAATTAGATGAAATTCCGTTCGAAATTTCGTATTTCTCTTTGACAGGCTCATCGGCAGCAGCCTTATCTTGTCTGTATAACTCTTCGGTTTGACTCCCATCACCGTAGTCCTTTATTTCACTATCATCGGGTAATTCTTTACGGAATTCTGACAAGTCCCATTCAGGACCCTCATCTGTATCACCATCTTCAGTGTAATATTTGTCGGCAAGCTTTTCCATAATAATTTCTCTACCTGTGAGGGATCGTTTGCCCAGCTTTTCATCAACCTTTTTCTTCTCATTCGCCCTTTTTTCTATCTGTTTGGCCTTCCAATCATTAAAAGACTCGATTGTGATCGGGGTAAAGGAGCTTTTATCAAGCTTTCCTCTTTCAAGTTCGATAAAGTCTTCCAATGTGATCTTCGGCGCACTGTCAGCTGCCAACTTTTCTAGTTTCTTTTGTTCTTTCGTCTTCAAGACGAAACCAGGAGGTAAAGAATGTCTATATTTACACTCACTCCCGCCATTTGGACATACCCAAAACCACCCATATTTACCGTTTTCGACAGCGTCAATAAAATACTTACATACTTTATCAGTAGTGGTTTTTAAGTTGCCATGCTTGGACAAGATAACTTTCCTCAATTTTTCTTCGTCCCAATTGTCCATCGTATCATTCTCTTTCTCTGTCCTTGCATCTGTATATAAATCCTTCTTTGCATCTTTTCTTCCAACATTTACATCATGAGAAAATTTACACTTGTTGCCCTTATTACAAAGACCCTTTTTGAAAAATTCGCATAAGATGGATTTTGGATCTACACCAAATGGAACCTTTTGTTGCTGAATTCCGAATAATGCGGCAGCTTCCCTTTTAGCATCTTCAGCTGCCTTCTTTTCAGCTGCTCTTCTTTGATTATCTTCCTCTTTCTTCTTGGCTAAACCACCATCTGCGCCAGATTTGATTTGATGGATCTGTTGTTGAACTTTTTTCGACTTGTTCTTGTTCTTCAAACCAAAAGTCTTATCTTCAGCAGATTTTGCTTTAGCTTTAGCTTTATTCTTATCTGATGGCTGCTGCTTCTTTGGTGGCATTTTAACTAACCCAGTGTCAGTTTACTCTAATCTTTGCTAACATCTTCAAATTCTTCAAGTTATATGAAAGAACTTTGATGAAAAATGTGCACGTGATAATTATTCTTTAGGCTTCACTTTCATTCTGAGCTCACTACAAAAGGCTGCGAAAGTACTGCATTCAAAGATTTTATATAAATTTATTTTGAATGTGCATCAAGACTGTCTATCTAAACTTTTGAGATACCCTTTTCTTGTCCTTGAGTTTGGGTGTCGACACATACCCACCTGGAGCAGAGTTTGGAGGACTATTAACAGAGTGACCAGCTAAACTGCTTTGCTTACCATTATTCCAGTTTTGGTTTTGTACAGCCAATTCTGGGGATAAGCTACTAGTAGAACCATTGGGAGACGACCTAGGCCCACGCTTCGATTTTCTTTTATTACCAACGAGAAAGTGATCGAACATAGAATGTTCTGTCATCGTCAGCGGCAGGGGGCGGCTTTCCTGACCAAAGTCTATTGGTGCTATCGACGGTGACCCATATATTGAAGATAGTGCAGGTGTTGCAATATGTGACTTCGACAGCAGAGATACATTATGATGCTCATAAACCGTCGCCCCTGGGGAAAGAGGTGCATTTGGGATTTCGAATTTATTTTTCAAGTTGCTTTTGCTATGCCTAAAAGGAATATAAGATCTTCTAGCATGCGCAGGTGATACGTTGCTAGCGACATTAGAAGTTCCAATTGAATCAGCCAAGCTTGTCTTAAATGAAGTATTAGATTCAGTTCTTGCCAAACTTCTATTTAAGATCAAAGACGCCTTCTTATCATATACGACAGGGACTGGGTCCATCTTCGGCATTGCATCAGCACCACCCGGGTGATGAATATTGTGAGACATATCCTGAAAATGGCTACCATCATGTCGCGCACTTTTCAAAGTTGGTATTGCGTTCACGCCATTTGGATCGGAATCTCTTGTGAAGAATGAATCGAAATCATCTAAAGCGGCCCACATATTGCTCAAGGACGCATCTGGCTCATCGATACTTACAGAGACTGTATCAGCATAATCTGTAACTGGCGCATAGTAGTCATCTAGGTGAAATTGAATCTCTTCATCCTTGCCTTCCTCATCATTCTCGTCCACGTAAGTTGGAACTGCGCAAGTAGAAAATACAGCATGAACATTGTTTCTCGTACTTGCTGCGGTGATCGCTGGCATTGGAATTGCCCATCCATTCTCATCAGGTATTCCAAAAAGCGTGGCAGTTTTTTCATACTCTTTCTTCATTGACTTGTCACCCAAACTCATTCTCAATACATCTTTATCAAGTTGTGATCCAGAAATGATGACTGCTTCATCCAAAACTTCAAGTGCAGGCTCAGCGAAGTCTGTTAAAAGTAGTCTTAATAAAGGTGAAATCAAATCCGCTCCTACTCCAACAAACTCATCTCTTTGTAAGTCAACTAATGGAAAAATATATTTTAAAAGGCTCATAGTCTCTAATTTGATCCAGGGCTTGCTATTTGACAAAAACCCTAGTAATAGAACTAACACTTGCGCTTCGTACTGTGGAAAGAATAGATTTTTTATTGTCAAGATGCTTTGAACAAGGAAATCCTTTTTAGACCTAAACCTATTTTTGGCTAACGAAACCAATATTCTTGACAAATCCGGCTTGTTATTATTATCAGCTAGCTTGCTAATCGCTAACGCAGTATCGGCAACATCTTTTGATACTGTTCGGTTGTCCAATGAGTGTAAAAATCGTGGGAGATTTGCTATAACCGCCAACATCAACCTTGAATCCCCTTTCCCTATTATTTCACTATCCTTCAAATGATTTAGCTTATCAAAAAATTTCATAGTCGGCTCCCAAGATGTGGATGACCTTAAACCAACCATTATAACTTGAGGTAGTCCTTCAAATTTTCCCTCCCATTTCGGTGGAAATGTTGCGATCAAGCAGGAAACGGTGTCAGGAGAATCAAGATCTATTTTAGATACAAATTTAGACATTGTAGAAAGTACCTCGATATATTCTTGCTCATGGATCGTACTTAGACATGCAACGCTAGACCAAAATAATTGAGGAAAATCAATCAACTTTTCTGAATCCAATTCAGCAGTTATCGCATTGAGAGTCATTAAAATTTGCATTGCAAATCCTTGGATATCTAATGTTTCATCAGATATAGTATTTGATAAACGATGAAGCATGTCTTTGAGCATACTCTGATCTAAGAATGATAGTAAAGACCTGAACAACTGAAAGGATCGACAAGCAATATGCCTAACGGCACAACTTGTGGCCCAATTAAGAGACATTCTGCCCCATTCATCTTGCAAAGAAGGCAATACTGGAGAAAATATCTCCAATATGTTTCGTGCTAAGACATCCATATTTCGTGGTGTCCTAGCCCCTTTCTTATCATTATTCAAATCATCATATACCCACAAATTCTTGAAATTATCTCGTTGTCGTAATGCTTTAATTGTGTCTAAAGATTTGGGCTCATGAGGTGCAAGAGACTGAATTAAGTGAATCAACATTGCACCGGCTTGTTCCTGAACTACTAGAATATAATGATCAAGTAATGAAAATGATACATGCAATAACAAAGGCAATCTCTCAATCATCTTATCATTTCTTGTTGTAAACAAATCCACTAAAAATATCATAGATAGTTGACCAACTGAGAAGGCAGCATCTTTTTCGTTGAAAGGTATGATGGACCAAAGATCAGCAATATAAGGAAATTCAGGGAATGAGTCGTAAGAAGTTGCCACAGAATGTGGGAGCGGTGGAACCATGAGCTTCGGTTGTAAGTTATTGATGAACTTGTCAATAATATATAAAGGGTCAGGTTGAGAGAAAGTCAAATAATCTATTATTTGCCTCGAGTACTCAACAAAGAGTGGATTCTTTCTTTCCAAACAATTACTAATAAGATATTCTATGATCTTATCAAAATTATTGTTACTATTCCCCAAAGCAACCCAAAATGCTTCAACCTCATTTGAAATTTTAGAGCTAAATCTAACCGTAATTTCAAACAAATTGTTCAAAACCATGATAGACTCTGGCTTGAGTTTATTTATGGTCTCAGGTTGTTTGCTGTTTTGCTTTTCATTTTCAGAGGATTCTCTGTCTTTTAATTCCACCTTTTGCATCCAAGGAAGTAGACATGAGAAAATGTCGCCTCTAGAATCACTTCCGACAAGATTGAAGTATTTCGTGAAATAGCTTATTTTATAAATTGATGCCTCAGGATGGTTCGATGCGAGAAGGACAGATATATCATACAATGCCTTTTTATAAACGACTTTTGTTTTACTGCAGACTGACTCTGTAAAGTTCTCAACTTGAGTATCACCGTAAAGTTCTTTTTCGAGATGCTTCAAAAGGTTCATCGCCGAAAACCTAATTTCATAACTGTCATGCCCCACCAAAAACGATGTCAAACAGAATAAGTCATAGTGAATCCTGTCTAGTTTTCCCTGTTCTAAAAATGCATCAACAAACGTAGTGAAATAATTTTCTGTCGTTGTGGCGTATCTCTGGGTGGTGTAACATTGTTTCAACACGTCCAGGTAAATTATTTCGTTTTTAAAGTTTAAGGACAAGACATTTTTTAATGCAATTTTACCATATTCATGCACTTTATCGGATTCTGCAGATAACAAAGAGTGGATCCAGCTCATTAAAGCTGTTATATCAAATGACATTACAGCGACACTACCTGGAACTTCAATCAGTTGTTTGAGGGGCCCAGCACACAAATTAGCCATGCTACTTAAAGATGCGAACAGTAATGCCTTTCTCTCTATCTCAAGGATTGCGACAGCTGAAGGTGCATCTTTTCGATGAGTTACATGTTTAAGCATTGCTTCGTACCTATCTTCAGCAATATCGCTTCCCTCACCATAACCGCACCATTCTTTTAAAAAGTTGAAGCAACCTATTCTGGCCTCAAATGGAAGCCACTTGTTCCAATTCGGTGTCTCTTGTAATCCTGAAAATACATTTTCTAAAAAGACGCAGAAAAATCGACGCAACCTTTGAAAATCAATGTTCACCTGAATAGAAGGATTTGATAAGAATGCTTTGACATTCTTGATTATAGATACCAAATTTGCAACCATCCATTCGTCAGAATATATTGACGTATTCTTAGCGAATCTCTTTGTGATGTTGTTAAGGATATGAATTATCTCGACCCTTAATCGATCCTCAGCGGGATCCCTTCGTTTATCAGTGTTCCAATCGTTCAAACTTGGTGGCAAATTTTCCAAAAGAGTCCTGAATATATTAATATTTATGCAACTCAAACCTGAAATCACTGCATCTCGAACCATTTGTTGTTGTGATCTTAAAAAGGGCAAGACCATTCTAAAAACTGATTTTGCACTTGTAATCTTTTGGTGTTGAATGAACATCTGCATTGATCTTTTTCTTCCGTGAGTAGGTTGGGAGGGGAATGATATTTTTTGTTCATTTGTTGACGTCAATGAGCAGCATGCAAATATTAAGTATACTTTCCACTGAATAACTAAAATTTCCGGCGGCGTGGAATTGGTTGACCTTGAAAATAGTGATGTCGTATAGGTTTTGGAATACGTAGAGAATTCGTGAACAAGTTCATGCATCTGTACTAATCGAACGCAGACGATAGATCTGCACATCGCAACTGGCATGGGACATTTTTCGAAAAATATATCCAACAATTTTGGGAAGAGTCTGAACCAAATTGTTGAATCGATGCCGTGATCAGATTCAGCTATTTTGACCAATATCCCTTTCTTTGTTTTCAACTTCGAGAGTCTACTACGCTCAGGAACACTCAATTCTTTTCTATATGGCCTAATGAGCTCCACGAAATCACTATCCTCCAATATGTGTATAAGTCTTGTGCCAACGTCAGCAGCGAACTTCGACGAGCTTCTTGAGTGAGTTTTTGAAGTTTGGTTCGAACCACTAGGACTAATCAGTCTATTGTGGGGATTATCTGTAATGTTATAAATCGCTTGATCAAATTTTTCAACCAATTTTAATATTGAAATCCCGAAGTGCCTTGTCTGCGAGTCATGCGAGCAGAGAAAGAATAAACCATTTCCCTCCACTTCTTCGATTATCGTGATTATGGACTTCCATTCAATTTCCTCTGCCGGCTTCGCTTTTGTTGTGGATGATATCAAATCATCTCCAGTGTAATTGATTTGATAAAGATCATTTAATACATCTTTATTCATCAATTCATCATCAACAGACTTTACAGCTGAAGAATCTAAATTTCCTGAAGAGTCTCTATTAAATTGCTTCAACCAGCAATTTAATAGGTCTACGTAGATTTTCAAAAGTCTCTGAAATTCCGGAGAATTACAATAGTCAGTATTGTAGATTGGAGTAGGTTTGTCACTGAATTGGAAAGCTACCTTCGCAAATATAGTTATTAGACTACTTGGATTCTTTCTTGATGCTAACCTTTTCAAAGCGCTGATAGCGACATTTGCGATTGCAAAGTTTGGATTTATGGCATTTCTAGTTAGAATCTCCACAACCGTTTTGAACTGAATTCCTGCAACTGTACTATTGTCACTAGAAAGGGGAACCATGGTGTATGGTATTGCATCAATTAAGGTGGAGAATAATTGGACGTGTAGGTCTTTTGATGCCAGGTAAGAAAAATCAATCCCAAAATGAAATGCTGAAAACGGAGATTGCGATTTTGAGGTATTCATAGAAATAGGAGTCGACAGTCCATTGGCCTCCGTCAATAAGACGTCCGAGCCATATTCGGAGTCCAATAATTTTAAGAGGACTGCAAACGAACGACATAATTCTTCATGAGATGCCGCATTGTTAGCATTCTTAGCGTTGAACAAAAAGTCGCTGCGCTTTACATCTTCAAAACCGACTTCACTTTTTCTCTTTTTCTTGTCATCAGTGCTTGGCTGAATCATAGAGCTTCCTGTCACATCATTTAACGGAAAATCTGGTTCCTTTCCTATCTCGTGGTCTTCTAAAATGAGTAAATAACTCTTAACAATTAAAATCATTTTTTCAGGTATGAGATTATCAAGTGATGATCCATTGAAACTTATGCTTAAAAGCTTTATCAAAACATTATCTAGAACGTAATTCAAGTGCTGATACCCTATGACCCTAATAAATTCAACTAAAGAACTTAATAAATATGGGTCTGCGTTGATCCACTGGTTCTTTTTACTAACTGCGCTGCTACTGAAAAATAGCAAATTAAATAAGTTATCAAGTTTCCTGATGGTATTGTTCAAAGTATCAGGTAATCGATAGGTATAAACCCACAATAGTCTGGTTATGCAAATGATATAAGTTGTTCTTCCATCTATGTCAGATTTTGGTTTAAGCTTAAACAAGTTATCTTCAATTATACTGAACCATACCGAGGAAAACAACTCCTTATTTGATACAGAAAGAGCTGCAGTTTGGAGTCTCAATGCATGGGCCCAGCCACTTTTAGATCCTTCCCCCGATGATGCGATGCTAGATTTATTTACTTGATTCCAGATTTGGGTTGCTTTACCGAATATCTTCTGCAAAGCAGCTATCCATGTAGGATGGTTTGTCTCTGCAGTGAGTATATTTGCAAGGGGAATTAGTAAGTTACTCAAAACTTCACAATAGGCAAAAATTATAGACTCGTCTCCCGCTTTTTCGAAGAACTTCGCCAATGACAGGATAAAGTCGGCACTTTCTTCAAATACTTCTAATGGATAGTTTGTGAGTTTCAAATATCTCATTCCACTGATGAGAAGATGTAATCGAGGAATGTCAGAAGGGTTGACGTTTGTTGGAACCTTTTCAAGATCTGCGATGAATCTATCGCTAACACTCAAAAACCTTTTCTCAGACATGAAACCTAAAAGCTCAGCAAATAAGTTCCAATTAGCCGACCTTATAAGTGATTCACTAGTGCGAATAGGATCTGTCGTTTTCAACTGCGAATAGACAATTTCTTCTAGCTTGTCACCTAGGTCTTCTCCTAAAACTTCATTTGAAGCTTGCTTTACGACTTCGATCAAAACACGACATAATATGTAAATTGACGCCAAAGACTTTCTATCTGCGTGTATTGCAGTCTCTTGCACCTTGGATATTCTCTCATTATAAAATGCCCTTTGTTCATCAAGTTCTTGTTCGAACTGCCTTGCCTGCTCAACATTTGGAGAACGACTTTTGTTACTTATCGCAGAAGTGGATTGATGACGATGGTGTCCCATTGCTATTTTTGAAATACTCGAAGACCTAATTAAACTGAAGCTTCTTTTCGCTTTTTCGTTTGAGGTTGAACCTTTGACAACGTTTGGATTAGTAGGAGAATTTTGTGTAGAAGAAAATTTGGACAAATTAACCTTGGCTGTGTCAAGCGCCCGCTCGACCTCTGAAGCTGCCATTGAAGCAACTTCGCTCTTCGACTTTCTCCAAAACATAACACTATCAATTACTGGTTTCGGCTTTTTACGTGCAGTATATCCAAGGGATACAATGACCTGGTCAAACTCAGTATCTGCACCCTCCGATAATAAATCAACTATTGGTGGTTCTTCAGTCAATGGATATTCCAAGCATAAGTTTAGCATACGTTCAGCATGACAGACGAATTGAGTAAATATGATATGTAACGTGTATTCTGCAGGAGTCTTCAGATCCGTTGCCAATCCTCGGCGTATTGATCTGAATTCCTCTCCATTCGACATCGTTAGCCTTTGCATGGATGTCAGTGATAGTGGAGGTGGCAATTGTGGTGATGGTCCGACATATTGCGGTAGTTGAGACACTGGTGATGTCAACTGTCGATTCAATGCATTATTCGAGTTAAAGGTGTAGTCCTTGAGTAAATTTTTGGGCGTATTAGGGGCGTCATCTTCTGAATAGCTCTGGTTAGAGTATGACTTTTCATGAATACGAGGAGGATCCTGTAATTTCGAATTCATGTGTACTTCAGACGCTTCCATCATAGGCTCAGAATCACCAACATCCACGGGGTTGATTCCGTCCCCTATTGCACGTACAGGGATGGCCTCTGCGGTATTAAACTCAACTACTTGTGGGTTAACATCGTAGGGCGTAGTCAACATCAGAGTCTCTTTAGGCTCCAACTCCGGTTTGTAAAAAGATATGTTTAGTCCATGGGCTTCCTCGTTGGCATTCGTAATCACATGTTGCGTTGAAGACATCTGGGACTCTAGCGGTCTTACTTGATATTCTTCTGGATTTATATTTATGCTTGTTGACATTTCTTGTGGTCCATCATTATCGTAAATTTCTCCGTTATCCTCCCATTCTTCCTCTTCATCAGGTGGGTAGCTACTACCATTCGTCGCACTAATTGAATTATAAGGAATATCAACACTTTTGTTTATATCAATCAGAATCAGTTGTTCTTTCTCTTCGTCTAGATCATGGCCACTATGACCATTCTCTGAAGTAGAATATGTGGCCATATCTTCTAGATCAGGGATTTCGATCATATTATCGGACCTATTCACAGATCTACAAGAAGTATTCACTATGTGTTTCCTTGATTGATTCTCTTCGTTTAATACTCTAAAACTTACCATACTCTTAATGAGAGTTTCCTGCCTAAAGAAATGTAGAGGTCGCGGATTGATTTTTCTTAAACGGGCATCAGATGACATATTTTCTACTAGTAACGAGGAGGGTCTCGACAACGACATGCTACGCCAAGGGGTTCTTATATCTCCTCTTGAATGATCTTCAAAAGAATTCTATCTTTAGAAAGTAGGGGTTTCATGTAAATTTTCGAAACCATGCTGTGACAGAAGATCCCATTCTGCACATTGGTACGCCCAGATAAGCTTCCAAAAGAATTGAGATGTAAATTTCTTTAAAATTCATGCAAGAATAGCTATATTTTAATACATGCCTTTCAACGGAAATGGAATCTAAAAATGAGAAGAATACAGATACTCTAACTCTTATAAGTCAATATATTGCAAGTGCTAATGATGAAATTTCTAGCAATCCTTATGCAGTTGGACTCTCAGAAATGATGGCGAGAGACGAAATGAGCTTGTTAGAACTTATCCAGCAATTAGGACCCAACCTTACTTCAGACAAAGACCTGATCCGATCGAGGGCGATTTCATGTCTCGTGGATACCTTGAAAGAGCTTAAGCAGCTGAAGCTCAGTAGGCATGATATAAATGTTCTTTTGGACTTTTTCTTAGCCAAGATGGAAGATCAGAATTCAGTTCAACAGGCGTTATCTGGTTTGAAAACGATCATGGAGTTTAAGACGTTTCATCCAAAATTGAATGACAATTTACTTAGAATACTAGAAGTCCTTTTGAAATCATATGAACCTAGAAAGTATTTAGCAAGAGTAAGATATGAATCTTTTGAAGTGTTGAGTACCGCAATGGAACACCATTTGCAATTTCTTCAGTCGAACCAAGAAGTTGCAATTGCTTATGTAAAATCTTTTATCCATGTTGCTTCAGGTGAGAAGGACCCTAGAAATTTACTTATTTCTTTTGAACTAAACAAGCAGATCAGTGAAGGTTTATGTTTCATCGGAACTGTACACAATGAGGAGTTGATAAATGAGTTGTTTGATGTTTGCTTTTGCTATTTCCCAATTTCCTTCAGTCCTCCTGAGAATGATCCTTATAAGATTACTGCTGATGATTTAAAGCTAAGACTTAGAAGCACTATTGCCTCTAACAGCTTGTTCGCGAAAGACTCGTTTCCAAGTTTATTTGAGAAGCTTACATCAACAAATATCCTCGTTAGAAACGATGTGTTACAGACTTTGTTACGTTGTGTTATCTCATATAACCAAGAAACGATATTGCAGTACTATGTGACAATTTGGAATGCGTTGAAGTTTGAAGTCTTACATAATGATATATCAGAGTTTTCGCCTAATTCAAGAGACTTAATTCCTGATTATGAGAAAATAAGTGACACTGATGAACTTAAACCCTTGGTATTAGCATTGCTAATCATCAAAGAACTTAGCTCCACCATGTGTGATACTGAGTCTTCTGAAGCCTTTCTTGAGATGGTTACGAATGAGCTAAATGATAATTTGAAGACTATCAAGAGCAAGCTTTTCAAGCACTCAGTCTTATTGTTGAGTGTTGTTGCTTCAAGTTCAGATGTCGCATTTAACTTTATTGTTAAGGATTTATTCTCTTACAATATTTGGGGTAAATTCATTAACCTAGAGCCTGAGGAACCGTCGCCAGCAGAAAATGTGGATGCCATTGACATCTCGGAAGACATTTTGCTTGATATAGCTAACCAGAGAGATTTGGTAGATTGTTTGGGATTCATTTTCTCCTCTTACAAGTGCTTAGCTGCGACGGCTAATGATAGTCTGCAATTCTTAGCTAATAACTCCTTAAGGAAATATAAAGATTATCTACTTATATTTTTGGGTCTGTTGCTAGGATCGTCTTCCAGTTTAGAAAGAACTTTAAGGTGTAAGGTTGTACAACAAATGACTAAACTGATAACCTTACCAAAATATTTGACCTTGCAGGATGTTCAATTGGTCCTTGGTTACTTCAGCGAAACAATGATTTCGCTCATGGAAGAAGAAAATAATTGGGAAAAAGATGTAGTAGTTGAAGAAATTGTGCAAGGCTTAAGAGTTATCGTGGAGGATCATAGCCCCATCGATGAACAAAAACTTGCAAAGACTTCCTTGGTTATTGAGATTTTTTTGCCTCCCTTATTTGATCGCTTAAGTTTCGACGATGGTTCATCTTGCAACTTGGCACAGTTCAAGAAGGTTTTATATATTCTTAAAGAACTATGTGTTAATTACCAAATTTTGGAAGTTTACTCAGTCCGCTTGTTAAGCAAATTGGAACCTCTTGAAAGATCGCTGATAATACCTATGGATTCGAAAATTGAAATTTTCGAAGAAGTCACAATTTTATTCAGTGAATGCATATATAAAGTGGAAGTGATAAATCAATTTTTAACAAACTCATGGTACAGAAATTTCGTGCCTAGATTCTTAAGTTTGTTATATAACTTAACGTCGCAGAAAAATGATTATTTACTTGAATTAAGTAGTGATGTGATTGGCTTGATTGTAAAGTTTACGGATGGTTCCAAACATCAGGAAATTTTCGATGATTTTGTCAGATTACTTCTCATGAATAAACCTGTTTTTGAAAATGTGAGAGCCCAGAACTTAATAGAGGACCCCAATTCAACAATTACGTTATTCAACAAAGTTTTATCCAATATTGATAAATCTGTTGAAGTCAATTTAGTTGATGTGAAAACAGTAATTTCTCTGGAAATTGATGTCATTTATGAGATCGAAGGAGATGATTTATTGAGATTAAACTACTTGCAGAATATTGCATTGTGGACAAACAAGTTTGTAATACTGAAGTCCGAATTAAATTTCGTTGAGAATAAGATGGAATTTTTGTTTTCTGAAATAGTTATAGAAAGTGATAAGGAATTTAGCACTCACATTATCAAGAGCTTTGAGGTCTTGATTTGGCTTATCAAAGCACTTGTTTTGAGAAATTGCGAAATAGGAACCACCTACTTATTAAAGATCATTGGTTTATTGCAAAACAAAAATCAAAGAATTAAAGAATTGGCAGCAAATTCATTGGACATTATATTTATTGATTTGCCACTCTTTAAAAATCTGACTCCAAAGGTAAAAAGAATTATATCGAAGGTCGCAAACTTGAATGTGAGGTTATTATATAAACAACAAAACTTTGAATTAATTTTACCAAAGTTAATCGATGGGTACACAGAGACCAAAGATGAATATTACTTGCTTTCCATGTCTTTAATTTTGAAAAATTTGCCTAGTAATATACTCAGGCCCCATTTGAAGACCATTTTACCATTAATATTAAACAGCTTACTGATAAAAAACTCCACAACTTTAAATGCATCTCTATCGACTTTGGACGTTATCATTAATGAAAATCCAGATTTGATTGTGCCACACGTGTCCTCCATAATTCCTAAATTGATTGAGTTATCGGTTGGCAAAGTTGCTAGCAACAAAAAGTTGGTGAACGACGTAAGTATTAGACTTCTTAGCTTGGAATGTCTTTCAAGTATTATCGGAAAGATTGACTTACAGTATCTTCTCAAATATAAACACAATTTGATACAGAGCTTGGAAAAAGGTTTAGATGATAAAAAAAGAGATGTCAGGAAGTTGTGTTCTGACTTACGCCAGGCTTTGTTTGAACTTGGAAGGTAGTAGAGACAGTTTAGTATAAATTTTCAATATTCTCGGAGATTAATGAATAATTTGTTATTTTTGCGAAAATCTAAAAAAATATAGAACTCATAATATAAGGCTTATATTTAATCTTGATTCTATGTTCTTTTCAGTAAATACAAGAGTCTACGAAACTTTTTATGGAAATTTAGCGTCAGGAAACAGTAAAGAGATAGCAACAGTCCCGGAAAGCAATGCATTTTTATTCTAGTCAAAAACTTCTATATGATGATCTTTATTCTTCATCTGAATCTTCCAAGTCAACTGGGGCAAGACCAGGAGTTAGACCAGGGTAGGATATCAAACCATTCCTAATCTTATCATCAAATTCCGCTTTCTTAGATTGTTTTCTCTTCTTTTTATTATCGTATTCTTTCAAGCTATCTCTCAAAATATCTCTTTGAATTTTGTTAAATTCGCTTTTCGTTTCATAGTCCTCAAATTCACTTAATTTATTAACAGCAACAGCATTTTTGCGTACCAATTTCTTTAAATACTTTTCTTCTTCCACAGTTAATTTGTTATTAGCTTTACGTTGCTTTATTATGTTGTATTTAGCAAGCTTCGTGAAATCTTGAGATTCCTTTAAACTCTTCCGTATTGATTTATTTTTACTCTTCTTATTCTTCAAATTTTTCCTCCTCACTTCCGAAGCACTTGGAGTCTTCTTTTTAACTTGCATGTCGACAATCTCTGCCTTAGAGAAGACTTTTCTCTTTGCGCTATCATCCTTTTTTATTAAATCAGGCAGTATCTGTCCAATTAGCTTATTCACAGTTATTTGCGCCAGATTCTTAGCTCTTTCTGAATTAAAGGACGACATGCTGCCTTTGTGATAGAACTGGAAGATGCTGATGCTGTTATGTGTGTGTTCAAGACATGTAAGCTTCGCATTATTGGCGATGAGCAGCTATCAAGAGATCCAAAAACTGCATATAAGACAAGGTTATTTTTTGCTTCAATATGAATACGAGCCAAAGATTCATAGTAATTATGGTAAAGACCAAAACATAATGAAAGGCTGTTTCTACGAATACCGAAAAGTAGATGCGCTAGAGAAATGGAATGGGCTCTTCATTATTTTTTAAATTCCTCTAGCTTTACGTCGCATCGAAGTGAAGTAGATTGAAGAAAAAGAACGGAAATAATGGATTAGTAACTCGTAGAATTTGGTTCAAAGACAAACCTATATTATTTAATGTTCTCTTTAGCTCAATGACTACGAGTGAGTCGATCGATAAGTTCCTGATGTGTAGACTATTAGCTAATGGCAATATTCTCCAGATTGATAGGTCGTGCAACAGCACAGAAAATCGTTGACTTTCAAGTTCACTCTTAGGTCAGGTAATGTTCGTACTACGGTTACATATTAAACTTAACATCACTTAAAGAATTAAAGAGTGAGATTTGATATAATTTTCTCAAGTTTTTCAAGTTGGATTTTTTTTTGATATATAGAACGATTTGTTTAAAAGTTTGAGGGCGAGTCTGAAGGATTATTGAGAATATATTGATGGAATAGGAGGGAAGAATTTTGAATTCTAAACTGAACTAAAGACTTGTATTTTGAAGACATATGAACATTAATTCAAAATATCAACAAAATGGGCCAGTCTCTGGCCAGTCGGGGTTACAAGCGCAACAGATCTTGCTTCAACAACTACAACAAGGCCAATCACAGCAACTGCACCCGCCAAGCAATCCGATCGCTGGTCAATTCAATCAACAGTCAGATGGCTTTGGTGAAGGGATAAGTCAACAAGGGATGTACCAAAATAATTATCAGCGCCCTCAGCATTTACAGCAACAATTTTTTCCGCAACAATTTCTGCAACAACAGGGCCTGCAAAACCAAACAAGCTCTCTTCAAATGCCATATCTGCAACCTCAGGTTCAACAACAATTTCAGCAGCAACAGCAAGTACCTCAGCCGCCACATTTACAGCAACAGCAACAGCAACAGCAACAACAACAACAACAACAACAACAGTTCTTTGCGCAACCACAATCGAATGTGATTCTGCAACCTCATCAACAAAAGGCAACTGCAATAAATATAGATAATATTAACTCAATTTATTGGCAACATCAGATGCAATTATGCCAGCTATCTAGGAGTGCAAATATTCCTCATTATTATGCGAGACAGTATGCTTCAAATTCCAGAAAAACGAAATCCACCTACAATGATATGAAGATGGTTAGTTTGATAAGTGCGACAAAAGCAGCAATGGCTAGCTTGGAAGAGCACGAAAAGTCTTTGAGGGAAGCAACTACAACCCCAGGTAATAATTCTGCCTTGTTACACAACAAAAAGTTAGCCCTTGATGAAGATAGTGAAGAACAAAGAATGAGACAAAAGACTCACGGAAAGCAATTATGGTGCCAATTAGACATGAGTGGTCAAGGCTTGGTTAATTTGTCACCCAAGCTTTTCCAATATGACTTTCTTGAGTCTTTATATATAAATAATAACAAGTTGACGTCAGTGCCACCTATTATAAGTCAATTGAGAGGCTTACGAACTTTAGATTTGTCTCACAACAGACTTACAGAAGTTCCAGGTGAATTAGGGCTCTGTTTCAATTTGAGGTATCTTTACTTGTTTGACAACGAGATAAGAACTTTACCGAACGAATTTGGCAACTTATTTGAATTACTATTTTTAGGAATTGAAGGAAATCCTTTAGATTTGAATCTTGCTAATATTCTCGCTGACAAAGGTACCAAAGAACTTATTGCCTACTTGAGAGATTCGAGACCATCATTGGAAGAACCAAGCCCCAGGCCGTGGTTGGTTTTAGACGATGATATTGAAGTCGCAACATCAATGCCTCCCTCCACGGATGATTCGTTTACCATGATGTCTTACAATACATTATGTCAACATTACGCTACGACTACCTTATACAAGTTCACTCCCTCCTGGGCTCTCGATTGGGAATATAGGAGAAACGAATTACAGAAGGAGATCTTGAACTATGGTAGTGATATATTATGTATGCAAGAAGTTGAAACGAGAACCTTTTTCGAGTTTTGGACTCCGATCTTATCAGAACATGGCTATAAGGGGGTATTTTTTGCTAAAACAAGATCTAGAACAATGGGCGAAAAAGATGCAAAGAAGGTAGATGGATGTGCAACATTCTACAAAACTGACAAATTCACGTTACTTCAAAAACAAACTTTTGAATATAATAGTGTTTGCATGGGATCAGACAAGTATAAGAAGACTAAAGATTTGTTCAATAGGTTCATGAACAAGGACAATGTCGCTTTGATAACATTCTTGCAGCATATAAAAACAGGAGAAAAGCTTGTTATTACCAATACCCACTTGCATTGGGATCCCGCATTTAATGATGTCAAGGCTTTGCAGGTAGGTATTTTGCTAGAGGAACTTCAAGGAATTTGCAAAAAGTTTTACCACTATAGTAATATGGAGGAAATCAAAAACTCCTCTATTATTATTTGTGGTGACTTCAACTCCGTTAAAGACAGTGCAGTCTATCAACTTTTTTCCACAGGTCTGGCATCTAAGCATGATGACTTGGAAGGAAGAGATTATGGTAGATTTACTGATGAAGGCTTCCATCAACCATTCAAATTGAAGTCTGCCTATGAAAATATTGGTGAATTGCCTTTTACTAACCTCTCACCCGCGTTCACTGATGTCATAGACTACATGTGGTATTCCACCTCTACATTGGAGGTAAAGGGTTTGCTCGGTAAAATCGATGAAAATTACGCTAAGCACTGTGTGGGTTTTCCAAATGCTCATTTCCCATCAGATCACATCCCTCTCCTCGCAAAGTTTTATCTTAAAGGAGCTAAGAAGCCGGACTTGAAGCCAGATTTCAAGCCAGATTTTAAGTCGGGCTCTTCGAGAAAGACTTGAATGTATATGTATATTATGATCAGAATTATGTGTTTTTAGAAGCTATTTTTCTGAGTTATTGTTGATTTGATTATTCTGCTTCATATTTAATAACGCCATAACTACTACTTATTTTATGAAGTGTTTTGTATCTCAAGCTGTATAATCTTGGTGTAGATGTAAAAATAATTACCGTATTAAGACTCTATAGTGTCGTCAGACCCTTAAGCTTGGCACATTTACTGAACTTCGGTAACTAGTTTTGTATGACAAATGCCCTGTCTCGAGAGTGCAGCCCCCTTTTACTGAATTTAGGCAAGAAGTTCGTTAATCTGCACCCTGGTAGCAACCGAAAGAGATGCCCTCGTTATTTTCGGGACGGAAATACAGTTTAGATGATCCCGCAGGATTTCCAAAAATAAGTAAGCTTCTTCTCCCAAGCTCTACAAATAGCTTGAAATCTCTAAACTAGTCAATTATTCCAATAAGAGGCCTGTGCTGGTACTTTCTATTGATAGCTACTTTTTTTTTGGATTGAAGGTGCAAAAAAAAACAAGATGATATCTACATTTAGATCTCTAATCTTATTCAGCTTCATATTTCTTTGGCTATGGAAACCAGCTTACGCCATTGATTGGCCCTGGGATGATAACTCTAGTTCAAGCTCTGGTTCAGCCTCTGCGGCAAGTTCAAGTTCAAGCTCCAGCTCTAGCAAACCTACAGACTCATATCAGCCATACGAGACATCTTGCCCGTCTCATGACCTTGTCAGAGAAGCTAAGAATATATCTTCAGGAGAAAGGGATTACATTAGTGAAAGGTATGAGAAAACAAATGAGAACATCATCGAATTCTTAGACAAAAAGGCCAATCTCTCGGATTTTGATGCAGAGAGCTTTGTAAATAGAATGTCTGATGTTCATAACATAACAATAGGACTTGCATTTAGTGGAGGGGGTTATCGTGCAATGCTTTGTGGGGCTGGCGAGTTGTTAGCATTAGATGACCGTTATGAAAAATCAACCCAACTAGGTGGCATCTTGCAGAGCGCAACATACTTGGCAGGTCTTTCTGGTGGAAACTGGTTAGTTGGAAGTTTAGTTTTAAATGACTGGTTATCAGTCGCTGACATTATAGATGATGGTTCGAACATTTGGGACTTAGATGATTCTATCTTTAATCCCAATGGCATTAATGTCATCAAAACGGCTGGATACTATAAGGATATCTCAGATGATATTGATGCTAAGCAAGATGCTGGCTTCGATACTTCGATCACGGATTTATGGGGAAGGGCATTATCTCACCAATTTTTTAATACCAGCGATGGAGGGGTTAATAAAACTTGGTCAGGGATTAGAGATTTATCAAGTTTTGAAGATCGTGAGATGCCATTCCCGATTGTTATTGCAGATGGTCGTACTCCAGGTAAGATGCTCGTCAACGGGAACTCTACGATTTTTGAGTTTAATCCATATGAGCTCGGTTCTTGGGATCCATCATTGAACTCTTTTGTCGACGTCAAATATATTGGAACAGAATTGAAGGAAGGCGACACGAATACCTCTAAGTGTATCGTAAATTACGACAATGCAGGATTTGTTATGGGTACATCCTCAAGTCTTTTCAACGAAGCTATCATTGAAGTTGCAGATTCAAGTATTAATTCAGTTATCAAAAAAGTTCTTCAAAAGATATTGAATAAAATCAGTGTTAGCGAAAATGACATTGCCCCGTATACTCCAAACCCATTTTATGATATAAGTTATGGTAACACTGATGCGATTGCCGACAATGACACACTTACGCTTGTCGATGGTGGTGAGGATGGTCAAAATGTGCCTCTTTATCCTTTGATACAAAATAGTCGTAGTGTCGACATTATTTTTGCTTATGATAATTCTGCGGATACGGATCAAAATTGGCCCAATGGTACTTCTTTGATTGAGACTTACCAACGTCAATTTACTGAGCAAGGAAAAGGGACCCCATTTCCTTACGTTCCTAATACAGGAGAATTCCTTGAACTAACGGACAGACCTGTCTTTTTTGGTTGTGATGCTTCTAATTTTTCAGATCTAATTGAATATCATGACAATGATCAGATAAATGCAACTGATATCCCATTGGTTATTTATTTTGCAAATACTAGATATTCGTACAATTCGAATACTTCTACTTACAAGATGTCGTACACCAATAAAGAGAAAATGGGTCTTATTGGCAACGGATTTGAGGTTTCTACTAGAGCAAATCTCACAGATGATAAGAATTGGGCAACATGTGTAGGCTGTGCAATTATAAGAAGGACGCAGGAAAGGTTAAATGAATCTCAATCAGATGAATGCAAAAAATGTTTTCAAAAATATTGTTGGAAAGGTTCAGAGAAGGATGCAATAAGTGCATCTGCTACTGTCATGGGTCCCTCGTCGACTTCTAAGTCGTCGTCTACGTCTAAATCCTCGTCATCGTCAACGTCATCTTCAAGCCCCAAGAAAGGTGATGCCAGCTCGTTGAAATCATCGCTCTCTAGACTTTCGTTCTTTGTTATTTCTTTCACCATGGCATTTTCAGTTTTGCTCTTGTAAGAATATGTTAATAAGAAATAGACATTATAAAAACACTTAAAAGATGGTTATTCTCTATTATTATTGTTGATCTATACATCCTGTATATAATCAAAGCCATCGCTCTCATAAATTTTTTTATTTTATCGCAGAAGACTGGTGTAAAGTATAACCTGAAAAAGTAGCAGTTGTACATAAGAATGGTTAGATCATACGACCGTTTCGAGCAGGAGAAGTCCTTTGGAGTGATAACATCCAATTCGAATATAGTATATTTGCCTCCCAACGATGATGACAAATCTAAGTTGATTGGAAAAGCTATAACTTCAGCTCTCGAAGACATTTTAATCTGGGATATAAAGACTGGGGATATAGTTGCTCGGCTTAGTGATGGGTTGACACCGGGAGCATCAAATGCCCCAGTGAATCTGGCACCGGCCACGGTGACATTCTTACTGCATCATATGGAAACTAATATTCTTGCTGCAGGCTACAGCGATGGCACAATAAAGATATGGGATATAGCCTCTGCTTCAGTAGTGATCTCATTTCAAGGGCATGTATCTGCGATAAGCATTTTGAAGTTTGACAGAAGCGGAACGAGATTGGTGTCTGGCTCTTCTGATTCTAGCATTATATTATGGGATTTAGTAGGCGAAGAAGGTTTATTCAAGTTAAGCGGCCATAAAGGACAAATTACGGGCTTGAATTTTCTTTCACAAGATTCTGAAGTTTTGGATAAAGATGAGCTAGAGGATTATATACTAAGTGTTTCGAAAGATGGCTTGATAAAGCTCTGGGATTTAAGAACTCGTCAATGTGTAGAGACTCATCTAGCGCATTCCAGCGAGTGCTGGTCATTAGGAGTCATGAATACTCAAACATTTGCTGTCACCAGTGGAAATAAGGACCAAGTTAAGATTTGGACGATTGATCTTTCCAAGCCAGATACCCAAAAACTTGTTGAGAGAGGCTCCTTCGAAAAGCAAAGTAAAGCAAGATGTAATGACATTGGCTTTAACATCTTCAGGGACCTTGTTCTCTTTTATATTCAAAATGCGGATAGAACAATAGAAGTATATAGGATAAGGTCAGAATCCGAATTGAAAAAAGGAATAGCTAGAAGAAGGAAAAGGCTCCAGGAAAAAGATTACAGCGAAGAAGAGATCATTCAAGCATTAAAGGACTCTGAAATCAGTATGATGGTGACGTCTTTTACCACTATCAGGTGTAACTCTAAAATAAGATCGTGCACTTGGATTAAATCCGGCAACAGAAAGATAGATATCATGGTCTCTCTTTCTAACAATCAAATTGAATACTACACATCCCAAATACCAGATAATTTGGCAACTTCTGCAGTATATCTGAGTAAGCTGCTTTCAATTGATCTTCTTGGTCATAGAACTGACATAAGGTCAATGGACATTTCTTCTGACGATCGTCTATTGGTAACATGTTCTAATGGTGAATTAAAAGTTTGGAACTTGAGGACCTTTAAGGTTATAAGAAACATAACTTTAGATAGCGGATACAGTTTGTGTTGTAAATTCCTTCCTGGTGATACATTGGTTCTAGTGGGATTTAAAAATGGGTCTTTGGAATTATATGACTTAGCGACATCTCAATTAGTTGATCGAATCGAAAATGCGCATCAATTGAATGGTACTGGTGAAGCAATTTGGTCATTAGATGTAACTTCTGATGGAACGAAGATTTTGACTGGTGGAAATGATAAATCTGTTAAGTTTTGGAAGTTACAAGCGGGAGAGGAACATATTCCTGGATCTAATTCTTCTGTACCTTCATTGAAGCTTTCGCATTTCCAAACTCTTGAGCTTAATGAAGATGTTTTATGTATCAAAGTTTCTCCTGATTCAAGGCTTTTGGCAATCTCTTTGTTAAACAATAATGTTCAAGTGGTATTTCTAGATTCGTTAAAGTTGTTTTTGACTTTATATGGTCACAAATTGCCAGTGCTTTCTATTGATATATCTTCCGACTCTAAATTAATCATTACTTCGTCAGCTGATAAAAATATAAAGATTTGGGGTTTGGATTTTGGAGATTGTCATAAATCAATCTTTGGTCATCAAGATTCAATTATGAATGTCAAGTTTATACCTCTGAGCCATAATTTCTTTTCTTCAGGAAAAGACGGATTAATTAAATATTGGGATGGAGATAAATTTGAATGCATTCAAAAGTTGCCTGCTCATCAAGCCGAGGTTTGGTGTCTTAGCATCAATAGTGACGGGTCATTTTTTGTATCTACCTCTCATGATCATTCGATTCGATTGTGGCAAGCAACAAATGATCAGGTATTCTTGGAAGAAGAAAGAGAAAAAGAAATGGAAGAAGTCTACGAGGATACTTTATTGGAATCACTTGAAGAACAGAAACACAAAGAAACGGACGATGAGACAGACGAAGCTACAAAAGTTTCAAAGCAAGCAACTGAAACCCTTAAGGCAGGTGAGAGACTTATGGAGGCTTTAGATATTGGAGCTGAAGATTTGGATTCCATCGCTGAGTACGAGAATGCTCTTAGTCAGTACAAGAGTAAGAAAACCTCAGCACCACCGTCAAAGCCTACCCCAAATTCACTACTTCTTGCATTGGGAGTGCTGGGCCAAGAATACGTTCTTTCAGTGATATCAAAGATAAAGCCTTCACAGCTAGATGATGCCTTACTTGTATTGCCGTTTTCTTATGTCCTAAAGTTACTAAGGTTTATCGAAATTTGGACGTCTAAAGAAAAAGCCGCTAGCAATGTCATCAGTATGTCTTTGATTTGCAGAGTACTCTTCTTTATTATCAGAACGAATGCAAGAGAACTTGCAAGTCAGAATGATCCGCATCTTAAAACACAATTTATAAATTTAAAAAACCAGCTCGCCAAAGAACTATCCGGAAGCTTAAATCAATTAGGTTTCAATACCGAAGGTTTAAAGTTCATCAAACAACAATGGAAGCTCACCCACGAGTCAGAGTTCATTGATGATACCGAGCAAAGAGAATATGAGGAAAAGAAAGCTGTGAAGAGAAGCTTCACCACTATTTAAGATAACTGTGTATATTAACTAGAGTCCGAACACGGCTGAAAATTTCAACATAGATAGATTATTCTGTATTAAACAAAGCATACGAGATCCATTTCGTCAATCACCACTAATAGATATCACCTTCTCTTAGACTAGCTCATATTTGTCCCTAATTTTAATTAAAAATCCTTTCCACAATAAGAATTTGTGTTTAGAGATTGTTTTAGTGTTTAAGAAATAAGAGGGGATTTTTCTTTTTTTGGATCCCGTAGTTTCTATGCAACGGTGAAACCGATATTCCACCAGAATTTTGATATTCCACAAATCTAACTACGTGATCCACACTCCGATTGTCACGGCTAGGAGACACTGACACATATAGCTGATAACTCGTGGATATAGGTAGGATTTGAATTGTTTCTTCACTAGTATATATTTTTTTTCTTTTTGAGATCATTTTGCTTAGGTTGTTCCCTGAAGTGTCTCCCTAAAGAAAATTGTTAATTATTTGAAGAACGTATCGGTTAGGAGGGATTGCGAGTATGAATAACATTCATCAACAGCAAAACATGAACTCATGGCATGCCATGTATTCAGTAACTGATAGACAAAAAGTTGTACAAATACTATCTAGTACTTTAAAAGATATACAAGGCGCTAGTTTCGATGCTGAAAGAGCAACAGCCATGGCTCAAGAATACGAGAAATTTACGTTTGTGAAGTCACAGAGCAGAGACGAGTACTTGAGGCAGATCAAACAAAAGGTGTCGCAGCTTCGAACGGGCCAAAGAAATCCTGCCATGGGAATGTTGCCAAACATGAATATGGGCAACATTAATCAACCAAAGCAGCCACAGGCCCAACAGCAGCAAAATCAACAGAATGGAATGAATCAACAAAACATGAACTTTATGCAGCAGCAGGTTCAAGCTAGACAACAGGCCGCCGTTCAAATGCAAGCGCAAATGAGAAATAACGGGATTTCCAATCAGCAACCTTCAGGCCCACAGATGGCAGCTCTGCAACAAATGATGCAATCAAATCCCCAGCAAGTTCAGCAGATCAGCAACATGATTAGGAATGTACCTATTCCTCAAACCCTCTTGTCGAAAATTCCGAATTTACCACTCAATGTTAATACGTGGGCCCAAATTTTCGATTGTTTTCAGAAGAAGATCATTCCAGCAAATGTGATGCCATTGGTTAAAGATATACACAACACCCATATCCAACTTGCCTATCGCCAACACCAACAACAAAAGCTAAACCAAATGCAAAGAATGAATCAGGGGCAAAACCAGATTAATCCAAATCTGCAGACAGCCCAGAGAGGAAATATGAACGTTAATGGGGCTATAGCTGGAACAAATACTACGCCAGTAATGAATAATATGGCAGCTTTCAATATGAAAGCTTTGAGTCCTCAACAAAAACAGCAGTTATTGCAAAGGCAAATGCAACTGAGAAATGGGATTCCTGGTCAACAAGCAATAATGACCCAAAATCAAAATCAAAGTCAGAATCAAAATCAAAATCAGCATCAACAATCATCGCCTCTGCTTCAACAAAGGCAAGTGCAACAACAAGCACACCCACCACAGCAACAACCCCAACAGCAACAACAACAATTCGGTAACTCTCAAATCAAGCCACCGAATTTTCAAATCACACCCCAGGATATTATGAAATACAGTTCTGACGCTTTGGCATTACTTTCAAGATTGCAAGCCACTGGATCAATTCAAGGTAATTTAGACCAATCTCAGAAAGAAAATTTTATTCGAAAATATATCGTTCATCAAAAGACACAATCATGGAGACAGCAAAACCCAAATAGAGGTAACGACATGGGTGATTCTGGTAATATCATGGCTGGTAATGGAATGCAAATGCCACGAGGGATGCATGGTCAAATTCCCCAGAAACACACCCCAGTACCTCAATCAAAGCCAAATCAGACTTCACCGTTATTAAAGAACATGGGAATTAATGGTCAACAAGTCATGAACAATCAACAGGTTCCTAACATTTCTCCAATGATGCAACAAAGAGCTCCCCCTAATCAGATACCCCTATCAAATAATGGTAATGGTAACGGGAACAACAAAAATGGGATGAACTATATGGGGCAACAGGGTCGATCAGGAACAAATGTACCTCCAGGAATTGCATCTTTATTACCGCCTTTGACAGATGAGATGAAAATGAAGTTGTGGCAAATGATTGAAGAGGTCTCACGCAATAATATTGCCTTGAAGGATGTGACAATGATGTTATCACCTCAAGACAAGAATACTGTTCGCGAAACAATGAGCAGGATATCCCAGCAATATGCCAATGTTGATAGTATAATCACTTACTTTTTTATAATCACCAGAAATAATGAAGGAACAAAAAGATTAATTCAGATGAAATATATGACTAAAAATATCATGGAAAGCTTACAAAGGGGTGTATACTTGGCATCACCAGATCTATTAGAAAAGTTGAGGTCTCAGTACCAAAAATATTTTGATTACGTCAAGGAGCAGTTTGCGGGAAGAAGGCAACAAATGCAAAATCAGCAACCTAATGTACCTCAACAAACACAACACATTCCACAATCGCAGCAATTAAACCAGCAGCAAATACCTATGGCTCAGGGACAACCCCAATACATGAACAATCAAGCTAGAAATGGGCCAGTTCAATCGATGATGAGTCAGGCTCCTCAAAGAACCCCCCTGCAGATGCAATCAATGAATCTTAACCAAAATACTCCATGGCCCGGAGCAGTGAATTCGAACCAACCTTCCAGACCGGCAACTAATAGCAGTCCATGGATGCCTCAAGCTTCACCGCCTATGCAAGCTGGTCAAACACCGGCACCAATGCCTCAAAAACAAATTCCCAAAACTACGAATAATCAGAATAAGAAAACCAGCAATGCTCCTACTCCATCAGCATCTAGGAAGAAAGCAAATAAAGGAACTTCTCTGGTTGGAGGGATACCTACGCCCGCCGGCAATACTTCTACTCCAAGCTCAATGGCGAATGCTATCAAAACTCCCAATAGCATACCAACTCCACAGATTGGACAAATTCAAAGTAATAAGAATACCCCAACAGGAAATTCACCTTCAAGTTCAAAAAATGCATCAGCATATGCTCAAAATAGTGTCGATGTTTTCATTCATAGTGAAACTGATAGTAGGTCTTCGAAGAGGAGAGAACTTTCGAAATCAAATCCGGAAAAGTTTTTCTTTGCATCTATGGCAAATCTTCTAGAATTAGATGATTCTTCACTAGAATCAATCAGACTGCGATCGCCTGGAGTACTCTCAAAAATATCTAAAGATCAGCACTTTGTTAAGTCACCTCTATCGCCTGCTTCAATGTCTTCCGAGTGGTCTTGTGAGATCAAACCATTTGCTATAGTGTCGTCGTTTCGACAAGTTGATACAATCAAAGACTTTTCAACGATGGACGTGATAAAGGCATGCGCTGAAACTATTTTCGAGGAAACAAAGCAACAAGGAAATGGAATTAAACGTGAAAGAGATGACGAAGAGAACTTACTGGAAGAAAAGAAGTTGAAAGTTGATAAAAAAGATTTCAGGTGTATGTATGAACCAGTTGATTTTGATACTTGGAAGGACTTTATTGTAGCTGATGGAAAATGAGCATCTCTTACTGATATCTTTCATTGTTCTCAAAAGGGCCAGATAGAGTATTGTATAAATCGTGTATATGATGTATATTTAATTTCTTAAAATCAAACTCAATGAGATTATACAGGCTTTAAGTATTTATAGAGCTGATAGATTGATTACATTTCAGACACCGTATTATTAAAGAGAATGGCAGCCATATCATCGTCTGAAAATAAGCAAATATCTGTTGCATTTGTTTGTCTTGGAAATATGTGAGTAAAAAAGAAATAATTACCATCATCTTGTGTGAAATGTTGCCCAAACAAATGATTTAATAGCTAGGGTTCCTTAATCTTCTATATTGTTTCTGGTACCGTTACTAACACATTAAGATGTCGCTCCCCTATGGCAGAGGCGGTTTTTAAACACGTAGTCGAAGAAAAGGGGTATTCAGAGTATTTCAGTGAAATTGAATCATTTGGAACTAGTGGTTGGCACGTTGGCGACAGCCCTGATTCAAGAACAGTTAAGACTTGCCGTCACTATGGCGTGCCAATATCCCATAACGCACAACAAATAACTCCTCGAGAGTTTAGAAGATTTGACTACGTTATTGCCATGGATGAGTCCAATAAATCAGATTTACTTCATATGAAACCCAGAGATAGCAAGACCCATGTGGCTATGTTTGGAGAATGGGGAACAGATCCCAGATATGGAAAAGTGATAACAGATCCGTATTATGGGGGGATTAATGGTTTTGAAAGGTGCTATCAACAGTTGAACCATTTCAGTGAAAACTTTTTAAACAAAGAGATTGGAGAGCTCTAAGTTATCAGAGATAAATATTCATTTAATAGGTTGTCCATAGCCACCTTGGTAACACTATTTAAGTATTTGAAAGTAGACATTAGAGACTATTTTTATATTTAGAGTTAATGAGTAGAATTGAGAATTTTTAGCGTAAATTAGAGGTCGTTTCAAATTGCACTCACCAACATACAATATAAGCTCTATACTAGCCAAGATCAATTTATAATATAAAATTTTATATAGATTATAATGAGTGCTAGAAAGCTTCAACAGGAGTTTGATAAGACAAACAAGAAGGTAGCTGAAGGGCTATCCCTTTTCGATGATATATACGAAAAATTGATGACAACTGAGATAAGCTCTCAGAAAGAGAAACTCGAAAGTGATTTAAAGAAAGAAATTAAGAAATTGCAAAGATCAAGAGACCTGTTGAAGACATGGCTAAGTGATGGCAGTATAAAATTAGATAAGTCTCTTTTGCAAGATAACAGAACTAAGATCGAACATGCTATGGATCTCTTTAAAGACTTGGAGAAATCTTCCAAAATAAAGCAATTCTCCAACGAAGGTTTAGAACTTCAGAGTCAAAGAACCAAGCTGAACAAATTCAATGATCCTGAAGACGCCAAAAAACACGAAGCGAGCTCGTATGTAGGCGACATCATTGATCAAATAAATCAACAGAATGAGAGTCTTGAGCTGGAATTACATCAACTTGCACTTCAGTTGAAAAAATCGAAATCCTCAAATTCTTATTCAATTCAAGCTTCTATTGATGATTCCAAATATAAAGTCGAAAGGAATAATAGCCACTTAACAAAGTTGGAGAGGATCTTGAGAAATTTAGAGAATGAAAAGTTGGATCCGGAAAGAATTGAAGATATCAAAGATGATCTAGAATACTATGTTGAAAACAACCAGGATGATGATTATGTGGAATATGACGAGTTTTATGATCAATTAGATATAAACGATGACAATTTAGATGTACAAGGTACTCTACTGCATGCAACAAGAGAACTGTCTGTCGATCCGGAAGTAAGAACTGAAGAAACTAAAGAAAAATCAGACTTGCCACTAGGAACTCTGGAAACAGAGCCAGAGAATGTTGATGCATTAAAATCTGAACTGTTAAAATCAGAGCATGGGAACCTTGAGAGTGTTAAATCGGAAGTACCTAAAAGTGAGCAAGCGAAAGCAACAATAGCAAAGCCTGAGACTACTAGAGTAGAACCTAAACCTCTTGCTAGCACAATTGCGACATCTGGAAGTAATACACCGGTAAAGAAGAAGATTGTACCAGCCCCAAACCCTCCTCCATTGACAAATGCTAACTCGTATTCGACTATTATCAAGGCTGCACAAGCTGCTGTACCATCTGGCGGAGCAGAGGTCAATAATTCTGTTGGGACGACTCCTGTAAAAGCTCTCCCGCCTGGACTTAATCAATCCATAAGATCTAGGACTGTTTCACCGCAAGTTTCAACTCTGGTACTTGACACAACAACAGATGGTAGGTTCGCTCAACAAACGGTGCTGCCAAAGATTTCGGGAGATGAGAATTTGTTCGACATAATTCCGAAGATGTCAAATATTTTATCATCAAGGTTGCAAAATCCTATCTCCTTTCCATCCATTGGCCATTTTTTAGAATCATCATTGCTTAATTGTCCAGATTCTTTCGACGCAGAAGTTCCGCGACAATATCAACCGTTGAACATCCACCCGTCTTCAATAGACTATCCACAGGAGCCGATGTATGAATTAAATTCCAGTCATGTAATGAAAAAGTTTGATAACGATACCTTGTTCTTTTGTTTTTATTATTGTGACAATACTGGTTCTTTGGCGAAGTGGAATGCAGCAAAAGAATTGTCGAGCAGAGGTTGGATTTTCAATACTGAAACCAGCCAATGGTTTTCCAAGGATCAAAAGAATGCATCAAAGAATAAACCGTTTGCTGCGTCTCTTAACGGTTCCAATCAGACTAATGATTCTGATAGCGACAAAGACAACTACAAGTACTTTGATTACGAAAAAACTTGGTTGATCCGAAGGAAGGAGAATTATGTATTCGAGAAAGAATTGAGAGAGTCATTCGTATGACTTTTCTCTTATTATCCTATATTTGGGTACTTAATCAGCTCTTTTAATTGCATCCCATATATTGTAAAATAAAGCTAAGTGTCTAGACTTGCAAGTTGGACCTAAATATAAGACGACTGTATATAAAATTAATTTTTAGACGTGAGGCTTTTCCTCATTTTGTTCTCCTACAAGTATTTCAAACATCAGAGATCAACTAATGAACTTCCATTATTACGGAGCTTAAAGATCAGTTACTCATATTAATGTATTGATCTGAATTATAGAAGGTCATATATTTCAAACTTATTACTAAAAGGCTTCTGTGATGTCTCTCACACAAGATATAGACGTACCTACGAAGATCTATCTCTTCGAAAGGGACACTACGTCACTGTATCCTACTGACGATCAAGGATGTTATATATGCCCTTCGAGTATCCCAAAGTGTCCAAAGTGCGATGATGATGAAGAATGTATTCTCGTCAGCTCTTCTTGTAAGAGTTGTCCAACTCCTAGATGTGAAAAGAAAACGGGTAGCACAAGTAGTGGAAAAAGCGTACCGGTGGGTGGGATAGTTGGTGGTGTCTTGGGCGGCGTGGCTTTACTTTTGATAATTGGTGGCATATTATATTGGAAATTTTTGTACAAAAGGCGGCCCCCAATGTATTTAGACGACGATGACATCATGATGGGTGATTTAAAAGATGAAGAGGATGATTATGAATATAATGACGATGAGAACGACTCTAATGAAAACTTAAAGAGATCACCTTCCAGATTTCAAGAAACACAGGTATCCAGACAGCCTAACCCTAGCCGTCCTTCAAATAGAAGAGTATCATCTTACGAGTCTTTTACTAGACCAAGAGCTCGATACGCAAGAGGTAACCAAGGCAGGGCCAGAGCATCAGCGGCGGCAGCACGTAGAAGACAGATGAAACGAGTTCCATCCCTGAACCTCAATAGCGATAGGAATTCTATCGCTACGTCTGTGTCCACGACCAATGCGTCTAATATCTTACCTATCGCATATATACCTGGTGTAACTGTCCGGCCCACAAAAAATAACACTAAATCCATATACTCCTATGACAGTGAGTCGACAATGGACTGGTCGGCTCTTGAAAATGCTTCAATTGTCGGTGATTCGGCTAAGGCAAACAATCAGAATCACCTAGACTCCACTATGGTTGCAATCAAAGCACAGCCAAGACTTATTGATGTTGATAGAATAGAAGAGGAAGATGAAGATATCACGGACGACGAGAACGATACAGGAATGAGAGAAGATTCCTTTGGAACCACTGCTAATTCATCTTCTGATTTTATTAAGAATGACGAGAGTGAGTTTGCAAATATGAACGCGACCACGTTGTCAGATATATCTGATGCCGAAGAAGTAGATGATTCAGATGTGGATTCAGATATCGGAGAAATAGCAAGGGCGACAAGTGTAAGGAGACAAGGCAGTCAGTCACAGAAGGACTATACTTCGCAGGACCGAGAGATTGTATTGGACGTGCACCCAGACGGTGATGAGCAGGAACCCCCACATTTTACCCCCGTGCCAGTACTTAGGCCACAGCAGACAGACGATGCAACTCTACCAGACTCCGGCACTGGGTCTTTTGTTTTAGAAGTAGAGGTTGACGATAATAATGATCCCCAATACCCGCAACAAACAAGCCCCTTTGAAGATCCTATTGACTATAAAAATACGAATATCAAATAATATATCATTAGTTACTTACTCAAGCATTGCATGTTGCATTGAAAGAATGCTACAAAGACCCAAAATTTTATGGAACATATTTGCATTTTTTCTGGATTGTAGCACTTATTTTTTTGTGTCATTTTTGTAGCACTTGATTGCAATATACTGTGAAAGTCTCTTCGATCATATTCGATTAAATTCGATCTGATGAGCTCGGAAAAGGCGTGTCCGTAGCGACAAAGTGGTAGCATAGAAAGCAATTTGCTGGGGAGGCCAAAAAGTTACAACGGTCATCTGGTGGGCAATTTTATTATATGCAGTACGGTATCCCGGGAGACTATTGGCCTAGACCGGGGAGGCAGATTAAAATACCACGTGATAGCAACCACTAGAATGACCGGAGAAGCCCTCGAGAGTAAGAGGATAATTACGCAATTAATAATTAAGCAACGTCGGGCAATACTCAACGAAGACGACAAGGGTTTATATAGAGCAAGCCCAACCTTTCCGTTCCAAAGTTTAATTTTAGTCAATTCGATAATTAAAGAACAATAGTATTTTAAAATGGTTCAAGATATCGATCAATTAGCCATTGCTACAATCCGCTTGTTGTCTGTTGATGCAGTTCAAGCAGCCAATTCAGGACACCCAGGTGCCCCCTTGGGTTTAGCACCAGCCGCTCATGCTGTTTGGAAACAAATGAAGTTCAATCCTAAAGATACCGAATGGATTAACAGGGATAGATTTGTTTTATCCAATGGTCATGCTTGTGCCTTATTGTACTCATTATTGCACTTGTATGGGTATGATTTGAGCATTGAAGACTTGAAGCAGTTCAGACAATTGAACTCCAAAACTCCTGGTCATCCAGAGCGTCTTCATACTCCAGGTGTCGAGGTTACCACTGGTCCATTGGGACAAGGTATTTCAAACGCAATTGGAATGGCTCTTGCCCAAACCCAATTAGCTGCAAAGTTTAACAAACCTGATTTTAAGCTTATCGATTCACATATCTTTGCCTTTTTAGGTGATGGTTGTTTGATGGAAGGTGTTGCCTCGGAGGCCTCTTCTCTTGCTGGACATTTAAAATTAGGTAACTTGATCGCATTTTGGGATGATAACAGAATTTCCATTGATGGGGATACCAAATTTGCATTTACTGAAAACGTTATTGAAAGGTATAGAGCTTATGGCTGGCACATTATTGAAATTGATCACGGTGATACCGACTTAAAGGGTGTTGCAGATGCCATCGAGGAGGCCAAGAAGGTAACTAACCAACCAACTTTAATTAGATTGAGAACTATCATAGGTTTCGGATCTTTAGCTCAAGGCACTCACGGTGTTCATGGCTCTCCATTGAAGCCAGATGATGTTAGGCAATTGAAGGAGAAGAATGGATTCAACCCAGATGAAACTTTCGTTGTACCAAAGGAGGTTACTGAGAGCTTCGAGAAACATGTTAAAGAGAACCAGGAAGTCGAGAAGGCTTGGAACAAAAAGCTTGATGAATATGAAAAGAAATATCCAAAAGAGGGAGCTGAATTTAAGCGTCGTTTATCCGGAAAGTTACCTGATGACTGGAAGAAGGTCTTACCCAGATTCAGCCCAAGCGATAAGGCTATCGCAACTAGAAAGGCATCTGAAGACGTATTGAGTAAACTTTATGAAGTCATTCCCGAATTGATAGGAGGATCAGCAGATCTTACTCCGTCAAACTTGACAAAAGTACCAGGATCTACTGATTTCCAACCACCAGATTTGCAAATCGGTGATTACGAAGGTAGATATATCAGATATGGTGTCAGGGAACATGGTATGGGTGCAATGATGAATGGTATTGCAGCATACGGTGGTTTCAAGACATATGGAGGTACTTTCTTGAACTTCGTTACGTATGGTGCTGGTGCGGCTAGATTGTCTGCGCTTTCGAAACTCCCGGTCATCTGGGTTGCCACACACGATTCAATTGGTTTAGGTGAGGATGGACCAACTCATCAACCGATCGAAACCTTAGCACATTTGAGAGCAATTCCAAATATGTCAGTATGGAGACCTGCAGATGGTAATGAGACCTCTGCTGCTTACGAAAGTGCTATTGAATCAACTTTAACACCACATGTGATCGCTCTTAGTAGACAGAATTTACCTCAATTAGAAAACTCGTCAATTGAAGCGGCACTGAAAGGTGCATACACCATTTATAAACAAGATAAACCAGATGTGATCATTGCTAGTTCTGGGTCTGAAGTCTCAATCTCGATTGAGGCAGCCAAGAAGTTGGAAGGAAACGGAATAAAGGCAAGTGTTGTCTCAGTGCCAGATTTCTTTACTTTTGATAAGCAAACTCAGGATTACAGATTATCCGTGTTACCAGATGGTGTACCAATTTTGTCTGTTGAGGTGATGTCTCCATTCGGATGGTCTAAATATTCTCATGAACAATTCGGATTGACCAGATTCGGTGCATCTGGTAAAGCTGCTGATATTTATAAATTCCTCGACTTCACCCCAGAGGGAATTGCTGACAGGGCCGCTAAGACCGTTCAATTCTACAAGGGTAAGCCTTTGTTGTCACCTTTGAACAGGGCTTTTTAAGGAGTGAATAATTTCAGCACAAGTGAAATGATATAAATTATATATGTCTTAACTAAATGCTTTATTTTAGCTTTGATTGTAAATTTTTAAGATCTAAAATCGAACTACGAAAGAGAGGCTCTACCAGGAACATGATCATTCAATACTTAATGTACATTCAATATGTAACTACTTTTAAACGTTAAACTTCTCGTATTTAAGGGGACATACCTGCAAAAAAGATTACTTAGATGTGTCAACAACGTATCTTCCCAATATCTTACCTTGTTCCATTAATTCATAAATGTGTGGCAATTCAGATAATCCTGCAATCTTGATTGGACACTTAATCAAACCTCTTGAGAAAAAGTCAATTGCTTCAGCAGTATCAGCTCTGTTTCCTACATAAGATCCTCTAATAGAGATAGTCTTGACAACAGAATCAAAAACAGGAGCGATAACGTTAGCACCTGCTGGCAAACCAACTAAAACAACGGTACCTGTTGGTCTAACATATTCAACTGACTGTGACATTGCCTTTTCTGAAACAGATACATTAATAACACCATGAGGGCCACCATCAGTAGCATCCTGAACATCTTTGACGATATCCTTAGATTTAGTAAAATCAATAAATTTCTCAGCACCCAAAGACTTAGCAAATTCAGCCTTGTCAGCACCACCATCAATACCGACGACTCTTAAACCCATCACTTTAGCATATTGAATGGCTAAAGAACCTAAACCACCAGCAGCACCAGAAATTGCAACCCATTGTCCTGGTTTAGCTCCTGACGTCTTCAAAGCTTTGTAGACAGTGACTCCGGCACATAAGATTGGAGCAACTTCAGCTAAATCGGTTCCTTTCGGAATACGAGCAGCTTGAACTGCATCAGCAGTTGCATACTGTTGGAAAGAACCATCATGGGTGTAACCTGACAAATCAGCCTTAGCACAGTTCGACTCATGAGTAGTTTCGCAGAATTCACAAGCCATACAAGAACCGTTCAACCACTTTATACCAGCGAGGTCACCAATTTCCCAACCAGATACGTTCTCTCCCATTCCAACAACGACACCAGAACCTTCATGACCACCGACTAATGGCAACTTTGTAGCCAATGGCCAATCACCTTTCCAAGCATGTAAATCGGTATGACAGACACCGGAATACTTGACGTTAATTAAAATCTCGTTCGATTTTGGTTTAGGAACAGGAATATCGGTGTACTTCAAAGGACCTCCATTGGTCTCAAAAATAACAGCTTTTTGCGTGGTTGGAATAGTCATTCTTCTAGTTGAATTAACGATATTTGCAATTGAGTTTTTATTAAAACTTCTTGTTGTCTTGTAGGAGTTGCGTTGTACAGTTTGGAATATTGCGCTCATATTTATAGTTCGTGATCACAGTTGTTAAAGCGAGCTTCGGAAGACAGTCTCTCAGTCCTGTTTTATAACTGAGAGATCTTTCCCCACTGGGAAGTAAGAGGAGGGTAATTAGGCACGAAATCTAAAAGCCTAGGCTAACACCGATTAACTGACCATGAATTTACCTTTCTTTTTCAAAAATTACCTAATTGCCTTTTTCGCACGATTATCTCGCAGAAGATATGAGTTCGACCTACATGATTACGTTCGTGGCTCCGAAGCTTGGTTTTGTTTATGCATCCCCACTTAGTGCGTTTAACATTTGGAATATCGTTTGAAAGCTCACCCAAAACATGGGGATATATAATATATGTTGCAATGTCCGAAAGGTCTTTCTTGCGCCTTTCGAAGTTGCTCCTCCCCAACACAGCCTAAACATAGTTAATGCTCGGGTTAACGTGCTACTTCGCTTAACGAGATATTCTGCCGTAAGTGACCAGACGAAACTTGCTGATGCGAGGACGGCTAAATGCAGCTTTATGGTTTCCTAATGGCAATCTGCTTGATTCCTTCGACCAAGTGTGTTCCGACACTGGCCAATGTCCGGATAATTCCTAACTCCTCGGACAGTAAATAGAGAGACTGTTGCGCAGGGCACATAACACATGAGCGTAAGTGGACTTAAGAATATATCGTAGTTGTGGAACACTTGAAAGGAAGACTCCAGTATTCGATATTTCATGGCAGAAGAAGGGTGCGGCACTTCAGAAGTTGGCCCAATGAAACTTTTTCGGTTATTAAAACGGCTTTGTTTTGAGAGATGTAGGAAATGGGGAAGCCAGTTAGAAATAGAATTTGTTCAAAACCTACGTTGTTGGTGTCAAGATCCGAAAATATGTGGAGTGTATTTGCAATATATATTCGTATTATTTTTGGCGTAATGCAGAAACTTTAAAAACAGAATACATACTAGTAGAAACTTGTTTTTGGGTCCCATCTTTCATTTTGTATGAACTCAATTAAGGTCCTCGATCCTGTTTGTAGTAATGGGTGGCCACTAACCGTGGTCAAGAATCTCTCTAATCCTTGCCTTCTTCTTTCAATATTCAACTCGTTAAACTTGTTCGAATTTAACAAAATTTTGCCAGGTAAAGGTGGTATCACCACTCTAGTAGTTTCCTGCTCTAATATCTTTCGAAAGACCACAAAGTCAGAGTACCTTCTGCGTACCCGACTATTCCTTTTTTTAAATGCTGGTATATTTGTCTTAAATTAGGTTAGTATGTTCAGTTTGATATTGACGTCTCTTTTCATCAAAAAGGACTTATTGTCAGATACATACTCGACAGACTATTTCGTAATCTGTATACATATCATTACCTATGCCGTGAGTCTGTGGATTTCGAACCTGTTTACGTTAGTACTCAATTATCTGCGTCGACTCGCTTGTGTCAAGGATAGCGTGTTGAAATACATACTTCAATCTCCAAGAAGTTTTCCGGCTCGCCATATATCTCATTGAAGGATTGTGACCCAGTTCTTGGATTTGATGTATTTATGACATCGCTGATGGGTTGGAACGGTTTAGACATAGTACATTAAAACATATAATGCATTAACTTCATTTAATGCATTTCTCGATAAACCCTTACTTTTCATCACACAAATTTGAATACTAGAAAAAAATAAAAGATAAGATTGATCACGTAATACATGTATTTAAATAAGCTAAACTAAACTATTGTTAGATATATTTCTTCGTCTCTTGAAGGACAAATTAACGAAGACGCCTGAATATTAATATAATACTCATAAAGAATCCATAATAAATGAATGAATGCATAACAGAATGATATAAAGTGTTTCAAAATCAGTTCTTTTTTTTTTGTTAGTTTCCAAATACCCCAAAGTTCTTGATTTTTAAATCAATTTTTCCTTTTCCAAAAATCTTTGTTGTGCGTTGATTGTATCAGCATCTACAACAGCATCTTTAATGACGCCTATTCTCATTGAAGCCAATAAATTATGAGCTGCATTAGAATGCGCATACACCGCTCCATTGAAAGCTTTAGTAGCATCTTTTCCTAAAGAGGCTCTAATCAAGGCTTGTCCACCTGGATGTTCCTTAATAAAGGGTTTCACATTATGGACTATCCCTGAAATAATAATTAAACCTTCTTTCTTGGCTCTTTCAGTAAATTCTTGTCTATCCCAGACTGGCAACTCCTCAACCGAAACACCCCAGTTCAATTTGGCCCTCATCCTATCTATCTTCTTTTGTTGCTGTTGGACTAAACCTTGCTCAATAGCATTTGAAGAAAATGTCTTCAAATTCCATGCTAAGCCAACTTTAGATAAAGCCAAAATAAACATCTTAGTAGGATCATATTGGTACCATTTCAAAGCATTACGGTAATCTGATGGAAATTCATGATGAAAGTTATGATAGCCTTCCCCAAATGTTACGAGTGCAGTAACCACATGATCTCTTGGAGTTCTTCTATCGTCAAATGGTTGGACACCAATCCAGTGGGCCAAAGAATTGACACAGAAAGTAGCCTGCTGAATGACGAAAGTCTTTATAATACCGCCATATACAAAACCACCTAAATAATCACCCCAACCTAATCCAGCAATTAAAGTAGGAGCGACAACAGACATCAACAACATCAAAATCAAGTAATGACGGTGTTGAAAGTTGACTACCCAATCACTAGTTAAATCTGAAATGTCAGCCCTAGCTCTGTTTTTAGGATTAGCCTTAACAAGCATCCAGCCCATATGGGAGTAAAAGAACCCTTGTCTCGCATCATAAGGATCTCTTGGAGTATCCGTATATCTGTGATGCACTCTATGGGAATGACTCCACCATTTAATAGAGCCTTCAACAGCTCCAGCTCCAAAAAGTGCATAAAACAACTTAAGAGGTACACCGGTATCATATGCTCTGTGAGCAAAATGTCTATGATATCCTGCCGTGATAGAAACACCACTGAAAATGTAAAGTATTACTCCTAAGATAACAGTCTTCAATTGAGGAGGATGAATATAGGCGACAAAAAAACCAGCAATTGGAACAAATACAACTAATATCATATTTAACCAATTAATATGTTCATGCCAGTTCGAAAGAGTCCATTTCTTCTCAGATATATGCTTAATCTTCGAAAATTTTTCTTTTTCTAATCTATCCTTCTCAGCAAGCAGCTCCAAAGAGTCTTTAGTAATTTCATCAGCAGTAACATTTACTAGAGATTTTGTACCCATCAATCTTCCACCTAATCCTGCTGCCACAACTCTCGGATTCTTTTTATTAGTTCCAGCAGCTAAAGAGTTGAGGGACGTAAGATCCACTTGATCAACTTTTTCAACCTCTGTACTCATATTCAGTTTAATTATATTAATGTCTCAGTCAGGAATTGGTTAATAACAGAAACAGAATACTTTGGAACTATTGAATATAAACTGCTTTTGATTCGCTTCAGAGGTGATCAGTATTCTTTATACTATTTAAGTTCCATAAAAGCTACTGCGGTATCCTGAGATCTACTACATATAAATTGTTGGGTCCCAACTCAGGCTTAGTGTCCGAGGTTACGAATCTTCCCTCGGAAAAAGCTATTGGTCCAAACATTTACTACTAATAAACTCTTTAAAATTGACCGGTAGCTGGCCGGTAGTATTTTTTGCACGTACGGTAATTTCTGAAGAGCACGAGCTTGCTACCAACATTAAACAAAACCGCCATCTGACATTGCTTTACCAAAAGAAATTTGAGCATTATTGGGTGCGCGTTAGGAACGCTGTCCGAGATATTGAATGTCTATGTCGTAGAGGCGGAAATCGTAAATAATGTCGCGAGTCATGACGAGCCATGTCTCTCCAAGTACAGTCATAGTTTCTTAATAGATATTACAATAAGTGGGAGAGACTGCGAGATAAATCGCAGTGGGGAGAATATTGTTAGTATCATTAGATTTTATCACCCGAATAGTGCAGGTAAGTGGGAATTTATCGGAAAGTTCTAATTGACACAAAGATAAATCTGACAATTTAAACGCATTTGTATAATATAATAGCAATTTGTTTGGTCAGACGTTCCCCAGGTTCAAAAATACATTGAAGTTGATTAGGTGTAGATATAACTACCACATCTGGACATTGAACATACTATAGTTAAGAAATTATTACTAAGTTTGCACAAATTAGATGATGCCTAACCATTCATCTTTTCTGAGGCAGTCACCCACTTCACCTTTACATACGGCGGGTGGAACTGGTGGTGGTCAACAACCACCATCAAGGAAGCCATCAATTGTTGAAATATTGAGCTCACCTCCTCCATTACCTATGAATACACCAGATCATGAGGACGTGCATAGCTTTAGCCTTTCGAGAAATGCATCAGTAAGTTCTAGAGCATCGTCTGTCGCTACTGGTAGCACCCATAATCAAGTCGTAGGAACCAATGGATTAGATTGGTATGATATTCCGCTTTATGATTTGGCTGAATCTAATAAATTGATTTCTATAAACTCGAGTTATTCTGTTCAACGAGCATTTCAAACTTTAGTAAAACATAACCTTACAAGTGTTCCGGTCTCCTTATCGAAGGATAACTCTGATGATTTGACTAATTGTTTGACGTTTGACTATAGTGATTTGAATACTTACTTGCTTTTAATTATGAATAGGATCAACCTCGGAGACTTGGCGGTAAATGAGATAGGTGATCCATCTTTGTCGCCAAAACAGAAGCATGATTTAGTGTTGCAGACAATAAATAAAGCAAAGAGAGGAGAAGAAGTACCAGTTGACTTCATTGTACGGTTACATCCCAAAAATCCATTTGTTAAATTCTATGAATCGGAAACCCTTTTCAAAGTCGTTGAGGTACTTGGAAGCGGCGTTCACAGAGTAGCCATAACTGATGTTGGAGGTAAAAATATTGTAGGCATTTTATCTCAAAGAAGACTTATAAAATATTTGTGGGACAATGCCCGTAGGTTTCCATCTTTAGAATTTTATTTGAACTCAACATTGCAGGATTTGCAAATCGGATCCAGCACTCCAATAACCATTTACGAAGACCAAATGTTGATCGAAGCATTACATAAGATGTTCAACGAAAGAGTAACTTCACTTGCTGTCATAGATAGAGCAAAGTCATTGATAGGGAATATATCAATTGTGGACGTGAAGAACGTTTCGAGCTCAAAGGAGTCACATCTTTTATTCAAATCAGTGTTGAACTTTATTAGTTACAATTTGTCCCAAAAAGGGATAGACGAGGGTCAAGATCAATACCCTATATTTCATGTGAACACGCAGTCTTCTCTTGGCAGAGTGATTGCAAAGCTCGTGGCCACTCAGTCTCATAGGTTATGGGTTGTTGAATCAAGGGTGCAGCATAATAGCTCAGTGAGCTCTTCGTCGAGTTCAACTCCGTTGGCTACGCCTACGACAGTCGAAGCAGCCCTAAACCAACCTCCCTCTGCTAGTAACGAACCCATGGGACTCCCAGGAAAATTGATCGGTGTTGTAACTTTAACTGATATTTTAGGCTTATTTGCCTCTTTAAAAGGGAAGAAAACAGATCCGCTTGCCGCTAGAAATCAAAGAAGACGCTCTTCAACTTCAACTAGGTCCAGCTTTGAAGCACCAGCTAACGCTAATCAAGAGATGTTCAGAAAAGCATATGTTTCGGACACTAAGAACGAAAGTGTATTTTCGAAGGATTAACTTGTCAACAATTCCATCGGGATTACAAGCAATTTCGTCAAAATTATTCATCTGTAATGACAACACAAAGATAGGGGCGTAATCCATATAAATAGAGTATCGGATATGAACTTATTATATATCTACTATAATCTACATTTCTTGTATGTCCTAAATCAATAAAGCTCATACAGGTAAGATATTTGTCCGCAGAAAATCACTGTTGATAGGTTCATATCACAAATGAACCTTTCGAAAGGTACGAGCTTGAAGGATTTTCAGCTGACACTGTATTATTGGAAGATTCAGTGACCTACTTTTATGAGGCGGATCTCCTATGATAAAAGATTAACTTTTTTGCCACCATTATGCAACTGTATTTGCCTAAGTAATAGTCTTGGTCACGGCGTATATTTCAGTACACGTGGAACAATTCAGAAGGAAAAAATTTTTTTTTCTGCGCTCATCTCCCACTTTAGTTTTAGATATAAATTACCTATCCCCTCTACCATAAATTTAGGTAGCAGCTTTTTTTGTTTTTTAGATAACTATCTTAGAACTGTTAATTATTCAACAT
>NW_026946675.1:694482-881853 GCF_900007245.1 Priceomyces carsonii | reverse complement strand
AGACTGTCACACTGCTCACATTGCTTGTAAGTTCGACACTTTGATTGAGAAGATTGACAGAAGAACTGGTAAGAAATTAGAAGAAAACCCTAACTTCATCAAGTCTGGTGATGCTGCTATTGTCAAGATGGTTCCATCCAAGCCAATGTGTGTTGAAGCTTTCTCTGACTACCCACCATTAGGTAGATTTGCTGTTAGAGATATGAGACAAACCGTTGCTGTTGGTGTTATCAAGTCTGTCGAGAAGTCTGACAAGGCCGGTAAGGTCACCAAGGCTGCTCAAAAGGCTACTAAGAAATAAGCTAATTAAAATTTACCAGAAAATGTTTATTATCAGTCCTTTTTACATTATTTGAGTGAAGGTTCTGATTTTTCATTTAACATCTCTGTAGATTTCGATCCAGTTAGTTTTTCATATCAGCTTTTATAGTTAATTAATTTCAACATCATTTGATTTTTCTGAAGTTGTAGGTAATGAAAATATTTCAAAGTTCTTTGTGCCTTGAAAATTAAAAGACGGAGATATCGTATCCTTTTGAACACAAAATCATTTCTACGATCACATGCGCCGGAGTAAAAGAAGTCAATTCTCGGAGTTACATCCATATAAGATAGGATAAGTCAGTGTACCACCAGTCTACTCAAGTTTAGATAATCTTATTGGTGTTATTAATTGTCAATTGGTCTTGGGATGTAAGCTTTGTTTTGTTTCATCAAAGGTGCTCTTTTGCTACACTTTTTTTTTCCAGACCTATAGTTCCCGAGTCAAGAATAGGTACTGTGCCCATAACCGGCCATTTTAACTATGATAGTTGAGCAGAGTCTGAATTATATTAGACTCTGACACGATGTTATCATACGGACGTATAAAAATCTAAAAATGTCTTGAATAGTAATAGCTATTGTCATTAACGGTTAAAATGAGATTCATGTTTCGAAAGTTGTTGACTTTTTCAAGTACATCGACGAGGGAACTGGTTGGTTCACGGATACCGACCAGAAGGTTCGCGTCAAAAGCTGATACATCATCTGCTAACTATGAGGCCGTTTATAATCCTGAGAATAAGATCGCTGACTTGGATACGTTTGCAAGACGTCACATAGGTCCAAGTCCCAAGGAGGTCTCAAAAATGCTCCATAAGATTGGTTATAATGATTTGGATGAATTTTTGAATAAGGCTGTACCTCATCATATTCTCTTCAAGCGAAAGCTTAGGGTTCAGCCAGAGCAAGGATTTACAGAGTCTGAAATGTTAGATCACTTAAATGAACTCGCAAGTAAAAACATAATAGCCAAGTCTTTTATTGGTAAAGGTTATGCAGGTACAAAGTTGCCTCCTGTAATTCAAAGAAACCTTCTTGAAAGTCCAGAATGGTACACCTCATATACTCCATATCAGCCTGAGATATCCCAAGGTAGATTGGAGTCACTTTTGAACTATCAGACTATGGTGACATCTTTAACCGGTATGTCAATGTCGAATGCTTCTTTGTTAGATGAGGGAACTGCGGCTGGAGAAGCGATGTCATTGTCGTTTCATAATTTGAAAGGAAAGAGACCTAAATATGTAGTGGATTCTAATGTGCATCCTCAAACATTGGATGTGATTAGATCACGAGCAACAAATATCAGTGTTCAAATAATTGAGTTGCCTTTATCTACGGAAGAGGGCTTGTATGAGTTGAAAAAAATTGCAACTGAGGTATGTGGTGCTTTGGTTCAGTATCCAGGGACCGACGGATCAATTCATGATTTCTCTGAGGTAGGCAAGCTATTGCATGAGAATAAAGGACTTTTTGCTGTTGCAACTGACTTATTGGCTCTAACTATTTTGAAACCTCCTTCTGAAATAGGTGCCGATATTGCTCTAGGAACTGCCCAAAGATTTGGCGTACCGTTTGGATATGGAGGTCCCCATGCAGCATTTTTTGCCACAAGTGAAAAGTATGCTAGAAAAATTCCGGGAAGGATTGTGGGAATCTCGAAAGACAGATTGGGGAAGCCAGCATTGCGATTGGCATTGCAAACTAGAGAGCAGCACATTAAGCGCGAAAGAGCAACATCTAACATTTGTACAGCTCAAGCTTTGTTGGCAAACATCTCTGCGATGTACGCTGTGTATCACGGACCGAAAGGCTTGAAGGACATAGCTTCAAGAGTTTATGGTTTCACGAGCTTATTAGCCCAAAGTATTTCAAAAAAGCATGAAATATTAAATAATAAATGGTTTGATACTCTAACAATCAAGCTCAATGGTGTCACGAGTGACGAATTATTGAAAGACGCTTTAAGCAATTATAATATTAACATGTTTAAGGTCGATCAATCTACAGTATCGCTCACTTTGGACGAGACGGTTTCAGAGAAAGATTTGGTTGATTTAACTGCAATCTTCACTGGTGAGCCTTTAAATACAAAGAATATTAATGCTTTTCCCAAATTCCCAAAGGAGTTGTCGAGATCAGATGAAATACTAACGAATGAGGTCTTCAATCGTCACCATTCTGAGACTGCAATGCTCCGTTATTTGCATTTATTACAAAGTAAGGACTTATCACTTGCAAATTCTATGATTCCATTGGGCTCATGTACTATGAAGCTCAATGCAACTGTTGAGATGCAATCCTTATCAATTCCAGGGTTTAACTCCATACATCCGTTTGCTCCTCCAAATCAGGCTCAAGGGTACAAGGAGTTAATAAATGAGTTTGAAAAAGATTTGAATGATATAACGGGCTTCGATGCAACTACAATGATGCCTAATTCTGGTGCACAAGGTGAATATACTGGATTGTCGCTAATAAGACAATATCACAAATCAAGAGGAGAATACGAAACGAGAAATATCTGTCTCATTCCAGTCAGTGCTCATGGAACCAACCCTGCTTCTGCCGCGATGTGTGGGTTGAAAGTTGTTCCTATAAAGTGTTTAAATAATGGATCAATTGATTTGAACGATTTGTTATCCAAGGCTGAGAAACATAGCAAAAATCTTTGTTCAATTATGATCACATATCCTTCCACTTATGGATTATTTGGTCCAAGAATTAAGGATGCTATCGATATTGTTCACAATAATGGTGGATTGGTTTACTTGGATGGCGCAAATATGAATGCTGCAGTAGGGTTGACCTCGCCGGGTGATTTGGGTGCTGATGTCTGCCATTTAAATATTCATAAAACCTTTGCATTGAGCCATGGTGGTGGTGGTCCGGGTCAAGCTCCTGTTTGCGTTAAAGAGCATTTGGCTCCGTTTTTACCATCACATATATTTGCAGACACCCCACATTCCACAGACGAATCCATTAGATCTGTGAACTCAACCCCTTATGGGTCAGCATCCGTTCTTCCAGTCTCATATTCGTATATTAAAATGTTGGGTGCTAAAGCATTACCGTACACATCTGCAATTGCAATGTTGAATGCAAACTACATGTTGACTAGACTAAAGGATGATTATAAAATTTTGTTCGTTGACTCTCATGCTTCTACTAATGAAGGATTGAAACACTGTGCTCATGAGTTTATTTTGGATTTAAGAGAATTCAAAGCTATTGGAATAGAAGCGATTGATGTTGCTAAAAGATTACAAGATTATGGTTTCCACGCCCCTACTATGTCATTCCCTGTTGCCGGTACATTGATGATTGAACCGACCGAATCAGAAAATTTAGATGAATTAGATAGATTTGTTGATTCTTTATTATCAATTAGAAGAGAGATAGAGTTATATTCTAAAGGTGAACCTATCGGTAATGTTTTGAAAAATGCTCCCCACTCATTAGAAGATGTTGTGTCTCTGAATGACTGGGAAAGTAGAGGATACTCAAGAGAACAAGCTGCATTTCCATTGCCTTTCTTGAAAGTATCTAAATGCTGGCCCTCTGTCGCTCGTTTAGATGATACTTATGGTGATATGAATTTGTTGTGTACGTGTCCATCTGTCGAAGAGGTGGCTGAGAGGTCATAAGTTTACTTACTAAGACTACTTACCCGTTATTTAGAGCTTTCTTCTTTAGTTGTTTAATATAGTCTATAGCTTCATGTATAAATAGAATGCACATGGATAGAGATAAGATATTATTTATTAGGACTGAATAGACTCGCATCACATATCACGTGCGAGAAAGAAACTAACAAAGTGGTTTTAACAAACGGTCATTACGAATCCTTGGAGATTCACGAGTTATAAAGCTGATGGATTGGTACAATCGTTCGAAGAGAAATTCGATATCAGCTGGTGTTTCTTCTTCATTTTCCCCCAGCTATAATAGCGATGCGTATTTCGGTCCAACACAAATGTCCTCGTATTATGGAAACTACCACCCTTTGCTACCTCCAAGCTCTAATCCAGGCTCCAATCAATCACCCTTGCCATTAGAAAGAAATTCATATTTCCTATCAAAGCTTCCCCTATATTGCTCAGACTGGATGTTCTCGAATGGAGCAAACCTTGATTGTATAGCATTAAGCTCATATAAGGAAGGCTTTACAAATACAATTCAGGTTGTCCATGGACTAGGCTACGGTAAAGAGGCCATGATAATGTGCGAGGAAGATGGTACATCTGGCAGCATACTGCCTACTTTGTCTGAACCCCGAGTTCCAGATGATAAAATAGAAGGGTTCGATTTCCATAAGGTTGCGGAAATAGCATTAGATTATCCTGTGACAAACATACAGTGGGATCCATCGATGCACAACTATAATAGTGGATTTACAGAAAGATTAGCAACATCGTCAGAAGTCTTGAGGCTTTACAAGGTTGAGCATGATGTTCTTGACCACAATAGTGACTACAAATTAGCCCAAACACATATGTTAGTGAACAATACTGCAAGTGGCACATCCAAGGGTAGTGGATATGATCTAGTCAATAAATATCCACCTTTAACGTCTTTTGATTGGAACAAGAGCGATCCGCATATTATAATAACGTCATCAGTGGATACAACTTGCACCGTTTGGGATCTTCACCGTTCGCACTCTGTACAAGATACTACTCAACGTACTACTACAGACACCGCTACAGTCAAAACACAATTAATAGCCCATGATTCTGAGGTTTTTGATGTCAAGTTTTTGCATAACTCAACGAATATTTTTGCATCTGTGGGCAATGATGGTTCTATGAGAATTTTTGATTTGCGTTCACTAGAGCATTCAACGATCATATATGAGCCCCCAGCTGTAAGTCTGAGTTCGTTGAATGTACCCTTATCTGCGGAGCCTCTCTCAAACCTGTTGCATTCTAAAGCATTGCTAAAAGTGTCATGCTCTAATGTCGATCAGCATCATTTAGCAACTTTTGGCGTCAATTCGAACCAAATACTCATCATCGACATGCGTATGCCAGGTGTACCAGTTGCGAATATAGATGGCTCACTGGGATCTACCTCAACTGCAAGTATAAATTCTATTAAGTGGCACCCTACCTCAAACTTACTACTCTCTGGTGGTGACGATTGTCAAGCCTTGGTCTGGGACTGTAATGCGCTCCTGCAGCCAAATCCGGCTTCGGAAGTGACTGCTATTATTGATACACCTGTATTTGCCTACGAGGAAGATTTGGAGGTCAATAACGTCTGCTGGCGGATGGATAAAGGTAATTGGGTAGGCGTCGTAAGCGGCAAAGGATTTCAAGCTGTTCTGATATAGTTGTTCTATATTTGTCAGAGACTATTGTTCGCGTCAGCCGTACTATTGACTGTATACTTCCAAGAAATCAACCTTTAATTTGCAGATCCTGTGACTAGCTAAGGGGGGGCGCATTTTCTATTTTGGGTCTTCCCTGGTTCTCTGGTGGGAACTCACGTGTAGCCAAGCACCCTTCGACCCAACTGGTATCCGCAAGGAGTTATCGATGTCTGAATTACATGAACCATATACAGGCTCTCACATCAACCTACGACCGCCTTCTATAATTAGTATTGTAATTAGTTCTCACGAACTATTAAACAACGGATAAATAAAACATTTCCAATTTTAATAAACACTACATCAACACTACAGAGCACCAAGGAGCTTTCTAAGTGTATCGCAGATCTAATTTTGCGAATAAAGATACTTAAATTCTTCGTTAAGCGACTGTGCGTGTGCGTCGTTCATTTTCATCAGCCTTAATTCAGGAGGGCATCGAGATAGATCTAGGGTATAATACCTCAAAATTTTGGCTTTAAATATCATTAATCGACGTTTTATTTAAGTTGATTGAATGCCTTTGTTTAACTTGGCTGAAAGGAGGGGAAACCTTGGTAATGTTGTGATTGTTAAGGACGAAGAAGGAGAAACTGGTACTTCAGGAAACAGCACCATTAGCGATGACGTATCTTCTCTGATTACGTCCACAGGACAAACGCAATCACTGACAGGCTTGACTACTACCAGTGACAGCGAGCAGCTGTCGCTGTTGGTTAGCCCTAGTCGAACCACAATGCTGTCTTTTACAACGTCTGGGGACGAAACATCGACAGGGGGGCCTAGTGATTTACTGACTTCCAGTTTTTCAAGTGAGGGGCAGAGCACAGACACATCAGAAAGCTCTAGTAGTTCTTCTGAAGTTGTATCGTCAACTGGCGAGTCTTCAAGCTCCATAAAATCCTCTTTCGTTTCAGATCCTTCAAGCTCTAGTGAGCCTTCTAGCACTTCCGATTTCTCAAGCTTTACAGATGCTTCGAGTTCTATTGATGAATTCAGTGAATCATTGAGTTCAACGGAGGCGCTGTCTTCCAGTACACTCGAAAGCTCGCATGAAGTTGATTCTTCAAAGACGCACAAAACTTCATTTCTTGCATCATCTAATGAAGCCTCTGATGAAACCTTCATTTCATCAGTTCCAGAATCGATAGAATCCGAATATTCGGAAGCGTCGTCACATACTTATCATATTTCACTGGAAGTTTCGGACCTGATATCAAAAGCAGTATCATCTTCCTATCATCACTCAATCGCATCCAAAACCTCTCATTCTGAGAATACTTTGTCTTCAGCAGAAACTGAAGGTGGCAGCTCAGCTTATTCCACTAGCAAAGTACATGAAGCATCAACTACAGGAGCTCAAATTGGATCTCTGTCTTATTCGTCTTCCACCTCCATTTACACGTCATCAGGTGTAACAATCACTACTGTTGTTACTGTACCAACCTCAAGTTCTAATAACTCTTCTCAGTCAACAGCTCAACGGAACTCAAAACTTATAGGGGGATTAGTTGGATCCATTGGAGGAACAATAGTTATTGGAATACTTGTGGCTGCATTCTTAATTTTGAAGAAACGTAAAAGATCTTCATTGACAAACCAATCGCCCGATTTTAATGATGAATCTTCTGGTGAGTCTGATTCGTATAACGATAAACATGGCTTTAAAAAAATTTTTGGCTCTAAGGCTATTCCAGGAATTGGCAGCATTAACAAAAGCAAAGGTACCACACAAATTGATTCGAATAATCTTCATCACACCGATCAGAATGATGATTCTGATGATTTTGCATACCGTGGAGTAACAACCAATAACAATTTAGATTCGATTTTGAGGTCATCGGGAACTAATACTGAACGTAATACTAGTGGTGCGCCTAGTAGTTTTGCAGGCCACACTAGATATAATTCGATTAGCAACGAACCTTTAGGTGTCACTCATGAAATGTCTCCCTTTGAACACGAGGAAGCAGACGAACTGAGTACCAGCCAAAATGCACTTCACGAGACAGATGAGTTTAACCCTTCAGACTTTGAAGATGATGATGAATTGCCATTAGTTGATAGAAATAACTTGTTTGATAAAGAGAATGGTAGCAATAACTCTAGATCAAGGTTTTTTGAGGAAATAACTTAGTAGTAATTAAAATGTCGCTAAAACGTGCAATAATATTCTGGAGCATAAATTTACATAAATTCACATAATACATATTCATACATATGGTAACTAAAATCCATTACATTAAATACTATTTAAGTATATCTAACTCAAACAATACTCAAAGTCATTTTGGGGCCAATAGATATCGTCGTCTAGTAAAGCTACATGCAAGGCAACAAATATACCTTCTTAAATGCTGAGACCCATACGTAGTGTCCAATCTTCTCAATATTGAGAAGCTGGATCTTTTAATGAGATGTTTTTCTTGGTAATGCGTTAAGAAGAATTAATCTTGAGAGATAATATTAGTCTCCGAAACATTATTTTTTATCTCTTCTCTACTCCATCCATAGTATGATTTTGCCCTTATGAAACCAAAAGTAAAATTACAAGTGAAAATCAAAAATATGAACCCGAATAGTACCAAGAAGAATTTAAGACCCAAAGGTTCAACCAAAGAGTTCACGATCATACCTAAAGTTTCTGCACTTATCAGTGATGTATTTCCACCATTATGAGGATCCTGATTCATGCACTTGAGCCAATATTTGCACGGCTTCTCTAACGCAGGTACAATCTCGTCTGGTGAACAATTATTTTCCATATATGAACGTCGACATGATGCAATTTCAACAAGGGTACTAGAGGTATGTTGAGATAGCTTGTGGTTAATATCTCTTCTTATGGCACTAACAATTGTGTATAGCAAATAGAAAGCATAACAACTTACGATAAGATTCACAAGAACTTGAAGGTAAGATGAGAGTAAATATGGAATTCTTTCATGGGGTGCTGAGTTTTTTTGCCATGGAGGTGGAAGCGTGAGATAAGCATTTGAATCCTCATCCAACATATATTCTAGGCCATTTTTTTGGGATGGTGAAATATTTCCTGAAGTATTGAACCCTATTCGTATATTATTAGGAGTATTAGTGGCTGAAGGGCTGTTCTGATAGTAATAATGATGGTGATGAACTTGTATTGGGCTCTTTTCCATCCAGGGTGAATACGCAACACCGTTTCGAGAAATGAAATTTTCATCTTGAGACGAGTCAAAAGATTTCAATGCTTCGTTTTGTCTTCTGTAGTAAAAAGATCTACCAAGGGCATTTTCATCCATAAACCTATTAAAATCCGGATTGTATGACGAGTTCTGTTCGTTGATATAACTATCTGATTTGCCATCGATATCTCGATCTTTAACAAAGAAAGCATCTTTATCAGCATCGGACGAGAATGAACTAAGATTTCGTGCTCCTGCGAATCTACTTCTCCATTGATCTCTATGGTCACCAATCTCTTTAACTTGAGAAGAGGTACTGTTTCCAAATGAGCTCAAATCGTATTCATGATCAAAACCCTGCTCACGAGATTCTTCAGATTCCGATGGCAGATACCATGAGGGTGCAGGGAGGTAAAGTTTCGGTTTTCTAGTTGCTAATTTGGCTCCCAAATTAGTTGGAGACAATAAAGAATTCGAAATTGCTGACATTAAACTAGAATTTTCATTAACATCACTATCATCACCATTATCTCTTTTATTTTCTTGCAATTTCTCGGGTTCATCTCCTTTAGGATTAGCCTGGTAAGTAAGGGTCTCCTTGGAGCTGTTGCTCAGAGTAGACTGCTCTAATGGCGTAGATTGGAACGGCATTTTCATATACTTTGAAAGATCTGTAATTGGTGTAAAGCTCCCTGACTGATCTTTTTCAGTATCAGGCATATCTATAGGAGGTGTTGTGAATTTTGTTCTCTCTGAAATATACTTCAGATCAAAAGAGTCATCAATCTCCATCATATCGTTCTCTTCAATTTGATCATCAATACCAGCCTGAGGAGTATAGTATGATGTTGTATCATCTATTGAAAGCGACTGAAGGAAGCTTCCATCAAATTCATAGTTAATCTTTATACTACCTTCTGGCATGCTTACTTCAATAATTCATCGTATTATTTATTTGTTGTATGTGATTTAATGCTAATGTTTACATAAGAGCGCGAGGGCATCGTTTATTACAAAAATTTATTGTAAAGCTTGCAGCAATTGTATAATCAACTGAAAAAGACCAACAAGATGGGATCTAAAAGGAAAAGAGCGGAAAAGCAGAAGGACTTTACAAAGGCTAAGCTAAAAGTAGGCAAAACTGCGGCCAAGCCTGATAATTATACCGATACATCATTCAAATCGAGAACAATTTCTTTGCCAAATCAGTCAATATCCAAGAAGATCAAGTCTGGGCAGTCTAATCAAAGCGAAGACCACGAACTCATAAAATATTTATCATTAACAAAACACCATTCTGCAAGTACCAGGAGGGAAGTCTTACATTATATTGAAACGCATTTACCCTCAGGTCCGTCAATGTACAAACAAATAATCTCAAACATAACGCCTCTATTTCTAGATTCTTCTTTAGAAGTAAGGAAAGGGGCCGTATCTTTACTTTCAGCATGTGCAGAGAGCCAACCTGGGTTATTGGATCTACATCTACGTCCTATAATACTTTTCATACACTCAGCTATGACTCACATTCAATCTGATATTAGAAATAGTTCAACGAAGTTTTTATTAGTTTTAATATCCAAGGCTGGAGATTCCTTGGCTAAAGGATATTTTATAAAGACCATGAAAGCATTTTTCATCCTTTTATCTTGGTCTTTAGACGAAAGTAAGAAATCCGTGTCGCTTGCTGCTTCTTCTGTCAATTCGCTAGGAGGGGCGACGAAGAGAGCTAGAACGCAACATTTGGCAGCTTTCAAACTCTTTTTGAAAGTTTGCTTTTTTTCAAACGAAGATGAGTGTGCTGTTGATCTTGCAAAAATCGTGCAAGTTCATCCACAATCCTACAAATACTTATTACCTCATGCTCCCCAACCATATTCGCCTTTGAAATTGTTCAATAGACACATAATTAACTCGAATATAATCGGAAGTTTCTCAAATGAGCAAAACTCAGATTCCTCAGCTTACTCCTTAGCAGATTTGAATGTTGTTTCAACTGAAGATTTAGATACAAGAAGAAAGGTAATGCTAGATGCATTTTTGTGTCCTCTAGAGACAAACCTCAAGAAGCTTATAAAAGAAGGTGGCGATGTGGGAAGAGAAGCTAATACATGTTTGGAATTAATAGATGAGATATCAAAAGATTCCAAATCTAGCATTAATAATTAGTTTACTCTGCATCTAAAATAAATACTCAATATTATCTAATGCGAATCTCTTGATTTTAAACCTGAACGTAATATTTCAAAATTTGACTAGCTGGTTAGTAGCATCAATGTTGCGAGCAATAATTCCTTTCAAAGTTCTCCGCCCAAGAATATTTCTTGCTTCTAAGAGGGGACCATTGATAGCGCTAAAAGTTTTGCGCCCACTTCATTCTAGTCTGTTTCTCTTAGCGAAATCCAAAAAGTCTAAAAAAGTCAATAAACGAAAAGATGGCCAAACTGACGATGAGACTGTAACAACGGACGTACAGCCTACCATTGACTTCGATGCATCAAAATCTAAATTCGAAAATGTGCTTTCTAGATTTAGCAAGATATCTAATGAAGCTAAAATGGGTAGAACAAATCCAAGAATATTTGATAACTTGAAGGTTGCGACACATTCTGGGGAGACTCCATTTCATGACATTGCTCAAACATCAGTTAAAGGTCGAAACTTCATGATCACAGTTTACGACCCAGCGAACGTTAATAGCATAATTAACTCAGTTTTGGCCTCCGATTTAAACATGAATCCACAAGTTGACCCGTCGAACAAACAAACCTTGAAGGTGCCATTACCTCCATTAACCACTGAAAGCAAGCAGGAAAGTGTGAAAAGCTTAAAATTGGTTTTTGAGAAGTTCAAAAATGGCTCAGGAAAGGCTGGCGACTCGTTAGCATCAATTAGAGGTGATGTGAGGGCCAAATTTCAGAAGCAAGCTAAAAAGAATAAGTCATCAGATGCAGAGTTGAAGGTTTTGAATGATTTTGACCTGATGCATAAGCAATACGTAGAGAAACTCAGTAACGTTTTTAAAGCTGCGGAGCTGGCAATTCTTAAATAAAAAGTCCATACATGCATATATACCTATATGATGCCTTTTCAAAAGACAGTCCCATTTCCAAAAAATAGTCTTTTTTTATACTTTTCACACCACTTAATGATCTTCAAACAATGGTCAATCAAATTTAAAGAATTGATGTTGACATCGGAAAGACAATAAAACTCATACGTATTGTCAGACAACATGAAGCCAGTCATGGACGTTCCTTTTAAATTCCACCTTGCATAAGTTAATTTCTTGTTTTGGTTCTTATTTGTAGAAGAAGTCTGCATGTTCTTGATGTGTGTGACTTCAGAAGTCCCAACTTTTCCATAATATAGTTGAGTGTAGAAATATACAAGTTGCAATATTAAATTCGCATCAACATCGAACCCGAAACGAGAAAGCTCACTCATTATGTACTGGTTATATTTTCTCAGTCTGTAGATGAAATGCTTTATAACTGGAACTTTAAGTTCCTTGATGATAGAAAAGCTCTCTGAGGCCCTCAATTCCGAGGACAAACTTTTTGCAAAAGGTTGATTATTTGAGATCTTTTGGATGAGATACCTTGATATATCTCTCATCTGAAAAAAACTATTCTTGTTACCACTAATCAAAGCCAATGTAAGTCGCTGTGAATTACCTTCAATGTCAACGGATAAATCGAACTGGGTCACGAAAACATAAAGAAATCCATTAGGATTAAAATTAGACATGCAAACTGGAATCCAGAGATTTTCAGAAATGGAAGTATCCTGTACTGCCTCTGAAATCATTGAAAGAAGAATATTTATATCCTTATTAGATAAGTTATGATTCTTAGGTTTCATGTAACTCAATATTAAACCCGGAGGCTTTATTAATAGAGAAAAAAGGAGATCTTCACTTAAGTACACTTCCTTGCTAGCTGAATCCCTCTTAAAATATGAACCGTCATCATTTTGAACGATGGGCTCTTTTTCATCTTTCAATTTTTTACTGGATATTAGTATGGAGCTAAGTTTCTTCCGAGTTGTATTCGTGATTTGTACACCTTGTAACGAAGATTCTAATAATTCACTGATAAAGTAAGCAAACTCACCTATACCACAATTAGCCAGCGTTAGTCCATATGATAGCTTCATACAAAGTTTATCAAAACTTACCAAATCCAAAGGAGAAAGAATCTTACGTAAATCATAATTCATCCTATTATGGAAATTCTTTAAAATAGTAGGCTTAGAAAGAATAGCTAATAGGTAATCATGAAGGCGGCCCAACTGGCGGGCCAAAATTGAGCTCTCAGGACTCTCACCATATATAGTTTCGTGGCTAATTTTACTTATAGCAACAAATACCAAAGGATCCTTGTTCATAAGGGCAATATGAGTACTTTCGTATGTAATTAGTTTCACCTCCTCCCCGAGAGTATCTAGAAATGTGGAGATGAGGGTTGTAATGAGACCCATGTAACCCATCAAGACTTCGTCTCCTCCATTCATAGAGTAAATTGGTTTTCCAGCGGCTGATAAAATGAAGAAATGCTTCAATTTTCCATGAAAAGTTTCAGTATCGTCGCCTTTATCTATCGCTATATACCTCTTGAAAAAGTCTGCTTCATTAAGATTATTTGAATTTTCGAAACTCTGTAAATTCAAAAACGAGAACTCTTTGACTCCTTCTGACGAATCCAAACTTGCCTTCCTGTTCCTTTCATGACTGACCAATTGATGTAAGATATTGTGCAAATCCTCTTCATAATCTTCTTGTTCCTCATCTTCATTTTCATCTCCTGAACCGTAGGACGATAGAGGATAACTATTTTCACTGTTTAGCGAGTGTTTATTCAGACGAATAGTCTGCAAATTATTGATTTCCTGAGAAACTAAACCATCGGAAAATGCAGACTCTGAATTACCTGCGTTCTCTAAATTAACGGCAGTGGTTGGATCGCTTGCAAACTTAATATTCGAGTCCGTTGCAGATGTCAATAAGGCCGTGGAGTTTTTCCTTGCAAGTTTATTCACACTTAGTTTATTCAAATCTAAAGTATCCTGAAGATCATTTTGACTTGAAGTAGATGTATTCAGGCCGGATACACTTTTGATATTATTCATATAACAAGATGTATTATCTTATCAAATAATCTTTTGAACATTAATATGTTACAGTTTTCGAATCGTATATTGCGAAATTTACGGTATCACTATTTATGAATTTAACTTACAAATTGCAAATTACCTAAGAAACATATACCAGATTAGAAAGAGGAACAATAATGATATGCCGACAACTGGTATATATTGTCTTATCAAAGCCTCTAAATTAATTCTTTGTGCTCTTTTTCTGTACTTAATGGAATCATTTCTTAAACTTGAAGATAAGTCACTCATCTTATCAAGGGAATCACCTCTATAAAGTAAATCCTCGATATTTTTAGTCATAACCTTTTTAACGTCAGCTAAATCGTTATTCAACTTATCAATGTTTGATTGTGCTCTTTGATCTTGATAGATTTTTTTGGTTTTGCTTAAAAAAGTATCAAAAGAACTAAAACCATATGGTCTGGCCATACTACTCAATGCTTCTTGACCATGGGAGTTATAAAACTCGTGTGATATCTCCGAGAGATATGAGAATGCTAGCTTTCTTGGATATGACTTATCGCAAATACAGAGATATACAATTGAATTCTGTATTAAATAATGGATATTGTACGGTCCAGATTCGATTGTCGCTTGAGGTTCAGAGTTAGGTGTTATTCTGCTAATTATGATTTTGCATTTCTTTTTCTGATCTAGCAATGCACGATCGTTATTGTCATCCACTGACCCACACAAGGGAAGTGCTGATATCTGTTAGTATTTTCCAATATAATATTTCGAAATGCATTGTTCTTAAGCATCGAGACTGAACAATTTAAATACCCCCATAAAGTAACTTACCATCATAACGGAATATTAATGTAGATTTGACCATAGTAGATCCAATATTCCTTGAATTTTCGTAACTCGAAGAGAGTTCGTCAATTAGTTGACATTTTTATGAAATCTTTTATATACAGGACCACGATACTCCGTGATACAAAAAAAAATAAGGCTCAAAAGGTGATGCTGAAACAAGGATTCATCTCCAAAACATCAGGACTTTATAAACAGTAATAAGAATAGCAAAGATACCAATAACTGATAAAAGAAGAATTAGGATACACTATAACCTAACATGGACTTATCTAAGTTGTCTTCCAATCTTCCCCCTTCAGGACCATTGAATCAGACATCCGTGGATGAGTTAAATAAAGAATTAACAACAGAATTTAGGAATGCCGCAAAATCTGTAGCGGCCCTATATAACACAGCAGTATCCAACGATGATACTTCTAAACCCCAAGTTGAATTTGCTAATGCAGCTAAATCTGTGGCAACATTGTATCGCCTCTCTAACAACTCAAGTTCATTGCTTCACCAAAAGGGTTATTTGGAATGCCTTGACGATATACTAGAAGTTATGACAAATGGAGAGGACGTTGAGAATTGGGTTCTTACTAAGAAAGCAGAGATTAATAATAGTAATACAGGTCTGGAACCAGATCATTCTGACAATGCTAATGAGAATGGCAAAATCAATACCGAACAAATCCAAAAATCATCTGGAATTGCTAACGAGGAATTTCATATACCTTCTAATTATGATTTTTCCTTTGTTCTGGATTTGATTCCTGACCACCATTTCAAACCTAGTTTCCCGCCATTGTCGGTTACACATTCTTTAAAGCAAATGCAAAACTTTAAGAATATGAAAAAGGATTTAATCGCTCGAAAAAAATGTCAAATACTGACTCATGACGAAGTTTCCAATCGCATAGAGACTACTCATGACAGCGGCCCAACTGAAAAATCAAATGATGGAGTTGATGTTTTTAAAAAGCAAGACAAAGAAGAGTCTGTAAAGAAAAGAAGGAAATATAACCCGGCATTAAAGAATTAAGGCAGTGTGCTTCTCTTGACTAAAACATTAGCTCATTGTTTATACCCCATTTGCATTATTAATAGATCGAACGGAATATGAAATTATATAGCATGTCGTTATTACATTATACAAATAATTTAGTCTACTTAGTGATTAAGATTTTGATGAGGATAAATGTAGATGTATTATGCAAAATTATGTACTTAAAATTATCAATGTCCAAATAAACCGTCATCATTGTCCTCAAATTCATCTATGAAATCGTTTTCGGTCAGACTGTCCTCGGACCCTGTGAGGGATTCGGAGTCAGATTCAGACGTAGAATCCCCAATAACAATATCCTCAACCAAGCCTTCCAAAGACAAACAGAGTAATGTATCACCTTTAGCTTGAGTTCCTTTGGCAATCTCGTTTGTAGATTCCACATTACAGTTTATCAATTTAGCCTTGGAATGGATGATGGCATTATTTCCAATGATACAATTCTCAAGCTGAACATCATCATGAATAGTTACTCCATTCAAAATGAGACATCCAGTCAACCTCACTCTTTTGCCGATATTACAATTTGAGCCTATCACAGTTCTTTTCACATTAGTTTTCTCGCCTAATTGCGAGTGCTCGCCGACTAAAGAATCCACACCGACATTCGCTCCAAATTTATCCTTTACTTGGCTTGATTGTAATTGTGCTTTTGAAGCTGCTTCCAATTTCATAAAATACCTATTCGCCTCCATCAAAACTGGAAGGTTATTACTTCTAAAGAAAGTGGCCTGTTGTGGAACAATCATTAACCCGATTGTTTCTTTTTTAACGGAATGTTTCCAAGATCTCCTTGCGAGGTCCCGAATGACTTTCAATATTGGTCTTTCGAAATAGGTTTCAGAAAACTGATCTTGGTTCTCTTCAAAAATTTTAAATATCTTGGATGAGCCAAAAAATATGCCACCATTTAGAAGCTTCGTAGTCACAATCGAATTAAAATACCTCCAACATAATTGAGTTCTTATCTGTAAAGATTTATGATATTTTATATCTTCTGGCATGAAAATATCCAATAAACTAGGATTATCCTCAGATAATTCTGAATAAACTGTGAAGTTCTTTGGAAAAATTTTAGACTTTCTATCCTCTATTTCAAGTTGATTTCTATAATGAACGACTAGCCCCAAATCAGTGTCCGACCTGTTTCTATATGCTTCAATAAGCACTTGAGGAGGTAGATTTGTAATAAAGTCACATGGAAGTAACACGAAATCTTGATCTGGCCGTAATTCCTGAGATTTGCTTAAGAAGGAAATAATCTCACCACTATAGTGGCTATCAAAAGTCAACAACAGTATATTTGGTGAATAGTCAAATATGCTGTCCGTTGACGCTTGTTCATTTTGATTAATTACAGACTTCACCAGAGATTTGTCCCTATAAGCATCAATTGCCTTTTGTATAGGCTCACCTGATATTTCGTCAGATATTACGGTAATTTTAGGAAAATATGCTCTTTCACACCATTCCAAGACATATTCAATCATTGGCACATTAGCAATTGGCAAAAGTGCTTTTGGAGTACCTGTTAATCTTGCACGAGAAAGTGGAGACAAAGCTTTGCCCTCTCCACATAGAATAATAGCATGTAGTTCCATAGCACCCTCCTTTACGAGCTGAAGATCTATATTGTTCTATTGTCCTCCTGTCGTTCAAAATCTAACATAAAATCTTTTCTGATACATCATTATATTGATCACGTGCCGAGTTCATTTTCTCGATATTTGATGTCTGATGTTTGCCACTTCATATAAAGATAACTGGATTTGTTCGACTTGAAGTCATCACTAAAATTCTTTCGCTTTCAATTGTATTATTCAACAGATAGCGAATATGAGTACAGAAGAAAATGACCCCCTTTTAGCCGCGTTAAATGCGGACGATCAACACAATGAGACACAACAAGAATCATTAGATCCAGAAAGAGAGAGAGCACTTGGTAAATTTAAAGATAAATTGATTGAGCACAGAAAATGGGATGCTAGATTGAAGGAGTTGAGAATGAGTATACGGGGCCTAGACAAAGATTTTGATAAGACTGAGAATGATATCAAAGCACTACAATCTGTGGGCCAAATTATTGGCGAGGTTTTGAAACAATTAGATGACGAACGATACATCGTAAAAGCATCCAGTGGCCCAAGGTATATAGTCGGACGCCGAAACACTATAAAGCAAGAGAATTTGAAGAGTGGTGTTCGAGTTTCCTTGGACATGACAACGCTTACAATAATGAGAATATTGCCAAGAGAGGTTGATCCATTAGTTTATAATATGACAACATTCGAACCTGGTGAAATTTCATTCAATGGTATCGGTGGTTTGACTGACCAAATAAGGGAATTGCGTGAAGTAATTGAGCTACCCTTAAAGAACCCAGAATTGTTCACTAGAGTTGGTATCAAGTCACCTAAAGGTGTCTTATTGTATGGCCCACCGGGAACGGGTAAAACTTTGTTAGCTAAGGCCGTTGCAGCTACTATTGGTGCTAATTTCATTTTTTCTCCGGCATCCGCCATAGTTGATAAATATATTGGAGAATCTGCTCGATTGATCAGAGAAATGTTCGCATATGCTAAAGAACATGAACCATGTATTATATTCATGGACGAAATTGATGCAATTGGAGGTCGTCGGTTTAGCGAGGGTACTTCGGCGGATAGAGAAATTCAACGTACGTTGATGGAATTGTTGAATCAAATGGACGGGTTTGACACACTTGGTCAAACTAAAGTGATTATGGCCACCAACAGGCCCGATACTTTGGATCCTGCCTTGCTCAGAGCAGGTAGGTTAGATAGAAAGATTGAGATAGGATTGCCTAATGAAGCGGGGAGATTAGAGATATTCAAGATCCATACATCTAAAGTAGCTAAACACGGGGAGTTTGACTTTGATGCCGCAGTGAAGATGAGTGATGGCTTTAATGGTGCAGATATTAGGAACGTCATAACTGAGGCCGGATTCTTTGCTATCAGAGATGAGAGAGATTATATCGTGCAAAATGACTTAATGAAAGCTGTCAGAAAAGTAGCAGATGTCAAAAAGTTAGAGGGGAAATTAGATTACGAAAAGCTATAAGTTATTTTATAATCAATATAGAATCTATATTTTCCCTGACTCGTTACCATCAAGTAGATTATACTATATACATGCACATTCAACGAATAATAAAATATACTTCTTCTGACATTCGTCATCTACACTTCAGGATCAGATTTCTTTGCCTCAAGGGTCTCAATTTTTTTCATTGTATTCGCAAAATCTGGAATAGTAGTTTTTGATAAAGCATCCAAGTGAGCAAGTAGGGCTGGGTTATCTATCTTGGCAAGATGTTGCGAAATACGATTACCAATATAATCTTGGACCTCTTCTGATAATCTTTGATATGTCTTTGTCGGTCTTTGAGCTTCCTTGGCCAAGTAAATCTTTTGTTCATCCGATAAAGGCATATCAGGAGCATTGATCCTTCTGGCTTGACTATCTGTGAGTATTTTAGATTTATGTTTAGAGTATGGATTCCTCAATTGGCTCAACGCATCTTTGGGAACAGGCAGCTTGGCAATACTTTGAAGCTCATACGATTTTTCGAAAACATCCTCAGCCTTTGTAGAGAGCGAGCCATCCTTAGGATCCTGTGGGGGGCTCGGCCAAGGTACTTCTATTGATTCATGATGTTTCACAAATCTTTTAGGTAACCATTTTTTGTATCTATCATCATAATATCTGTCTTTATAAACTACGCTATTTGCCACAACATAGTAAACATTTCCATTTTCATCCTTGTCCTTTGCTGCAAGTTTTATATGAGAGCGTGGAACATAATCAGGAAAATCCATAAGATGAGTTGTTTGATTTTCGACCCAATTCACCTTGGGCATAATTCTTTTAGAATTGACATCCGACAACAACACAGCATCTAGCTCTGAAGAATACTGGAAGATCGTGGAAACCAACCCCTTATGCTCCCCTTCAGTTATATATGCCAAATCACCGCTGGTAAACCCTATGTCTTCCAATTTATACTTTCTCTCGTTCTTGGGAATTGGGAAGATAGTTGGTTCAAAGGTTGGCAACGTATATTCCTTTTGCTTGGCTTCGTAAACTGCACGAAGAGCCTTCGGATACCTATCGAGGTTCCTCTGAAATCTTTTTCTGGCATTATTCCAAGACATTCTTGATACTGCAATCTTCTTGAGTTTAAGATGTTCTTACAGCTTTTGAAAACCAAAATTAATTTTTGAAAAACTAATTTGCACAGCGCACGATTTTCAGAAATAATGTCATGAGTGCTAAGCTGCAACTTTTGAAAGAATAGAAGTGACGACTTTATGGCTTGCTCGTCATATTGTATAAGGATAACTTAGTTTTAATTTTTTCTCTTCTCCATAAACAGAAATTCTTGTCGAAACAACCTAGGCAACAGACTTAGCTTCAATAAATGAATCTAAATCTACATGTAGCGATCGAAGGCCCTATTAAGTATAACCACATTGGTAATAGGGGGGTCTCTCTTACATATTAGGCTCTAAACTGCTTCGAAATGCTCCTACAAAACTACAAAATAGTAAGATTGAAATTTTTTGCATTTAGATAAACATGTATCTAAAGAACTACGGTTATGTTTCTCTAAGAGTCAAAAAATAAAAAGAAAAACTGCCACAATTATATTGACAGCTAGTCCATGTTAAACATCACTCTGTGCATATATTTATAAATTCTTGTTCGTTAACTAAAGGTTGTTAGTAAATCTATATCTGAAAAATTGTAAAACAAGATACAAAACATCGAAATATTACATACTTTCTCCATCTTCATCTAAATCAAATTCGTCAATCATCGCCCTCAATTCATCATCGCTTAGATTTTCTCCTAATTCTTTCGCTACTCTTCTTAAGTTCCTTAAGCTTATTTTTCCAGTACTGTCGTCATCGAACAACTTAAACGCCCGGCGGATTTCATCTAAGGGATCTCTATTTACTATTTTTTCTCCTACTATATTTCACACCGTTAGTATCAATGGGATCATTCTAACCTATTAGATATTTATAACAAAGTCACTTACCCGCTTGAAAGAAATTCTCGTATGTTATCAAGTTACTGTCATCAGTATCATATTCATGAATAATATCTAGAACTTCCCTTTTACTCAATTCAAATCCAAGTGCTCTGAATGCCACTTTTAGCTCGTGATAGTCTAAGCACCCATCGTTGTTCATGTCAAATAATGAAAATGCCTCTCTTATTTCTTGTTTTTGTTCATTCAATAACTCAAGTTTTAAATTTCCCATGCTTCTTTTCTGGCCACTACCGCTACCAACCGTAGAGGTGATAGATGAATTATTCGGATTAGACATCTAGCCTTCCCTTTTAATATTTCTTATGATACAACTCTAGACTTTTTTTTGCAAAGTGTATCTTTTTCGCGTCTCAACTTTATTATGATATTTATCCCGTTTTGTAGTTACAAACAAAACTATTAAGAATTCATGATAGATGAAATTTTTTTTAGGCCAAAATGTGCTAGTAAAAGATCTTCCAGGCATAGTCAAATTTGTAGGTCCAACAGAGTTTGCTCAAGGAACTTGGATCGGAATTGAACTTGATCAACATGTTGGAAGAAATGACGGATCAGTAAATGGTATAAGATACTTTACATGCGTCAAGCAGGACAAAAATCACGGTATATTTGCAAAAGAAGAAATCGTATCTACTGTCGACGAACATAGAAAGGTTGTTGAATCTGAATTTTTCCAAACAGGTGATGTTGCTGCTTTGGAGAAACTAGTAAGTAGATTACTGGAAAAGTTGAAATATGTATCTAAAAGAATGGAAGAATACAGAGAAAGGGCACTAGCATTACAGGAGTATGCAGATAAATACGCAGATTTGGAGACACGATTAGAGCTGGCTTTAATCGATAGAGATTATTTTGAAGATGCCAATAAGAATCTTCAAATTGAAATTGAAGATGTACGATTTAAATATGAAGATTTGAAGGCAGAATTTCAATTGACGCAAGAAGAATTGGAGCTCAATAAGGAGATTGAAAAAGAAGTTCAGAGTCAAATTGGTGGGACTCAATTATCTGAAACTGAAATCAGCTCTGTGTTGTCGAAAAATAAGCAACTAGAGATTGCATTATTAAATATGCAGAAGATGCTCAACGATAAGGAATTGAAGATGACTACTGAGATCAAAACTTTGAGAAATGAGTTGGTGGCGATGGAAGCAAGTTTGAATGAAGCTAATTTATTATCAGACAAAGCTTTGACCGCAGAGTCAACTATTGGATATTTACGAGAACAGCTAGACTCAGTTTCACAGCTGGAGAAGATAATTGAACATTTAAATTTAGAAAATGACAGTTTAAATCAGAAAATCAAGACACTTTCAAAAGAGGTCGAAGAACTTAACGAATTAAACGAATTGAATAGAGGTTTGGAAGAAACACACGCGCTTATGGAGCAAGACTTACGGAGAGACCTTGAAGAACTCAAGCGAATTGCAATATCAGATAGAAACGCCATATCAGACCTTGAAAAAAAAAACAAGTTTTTGGAAGCAAAACTATTCAAGTTCCTGGATTCTGCCAAAAAGCAGACTATTGAAAATTTGAAGAGCTTCAGTGGTGAAATGGAATCATTGAGGCTAAAGATTTCTAAATACGAAGCAGATGATGTCTTAAACAGATTTTCTTTAAAGATTGCTAATACCCATATAAGTTTTCTTAAAAATCTAAACAGAAATGAACTTGGAAATTCTGAGGATATCGATATTTCGTTACGATTTAAATTCCTCGCTTCTTGTTGTAATATAATTCTGGAATCATTGAGTGGTTTTCCAGATGACTTCTTCTCATCCCCTGATCATGTGCCATTTGTTAAAAGTACAGTCGATGGGTTAGCAGAATATTTGAGTGCTAGTGCCGTGTTATGCGAAGTCAATTCTAGCAATGATCTTTTTCTTGATAGAATTGGAACCATCAATGTTAACCTTGATGCTCTCGAACCTAATGTCGTACAGCTTATCGAAAAGGTTAAACAAGGTGAATTGGCCGACATTTCATTTGAATATTGGAGGTTTTATCCTCGCATGTCACTTGCAGAAATCATAAAAGAGAATCTGGAGCTACTTTTTGTCAAGAAATTTATACTCAAATGTTATTGCAATATCATAGCTCATGAATCAGTTTTCATATTATTATTTCTTCAGAAACTACAGACTTGTGTTGATTCATTATTATGCACAAAAAACACCCCCGCTATTGGTAATTTAAAACTTATGAAATCTAGCATAGATACTCTCTATAAAGATTTGCGTAAGCTTAAAGATTTTACCCTGAAATTAATCTCTGATATCTCCTTGTTAGATAATAGGCTAGAGCTTGATTTTCAGGTTGATGGTGAATTTGCTCGATCTGTTGAAGAAACTTGCATTGATATTCATGAAATTTTCCACGTGTTGACTCAGTTAGATAAAATGGAATCTTCTGATGACGAGTGCTTACTTCTCTTCGAAAGTATAAATTACAATTCGAAATCCAATACTTCAGACATATTTTTGAGTATAAGGAAACACGTAGCATGTGGATTGTCAACTCTTGATATAAACTACTCAACCATAATCTTAAATAAAGATGTGCAAATATCTCTGCAAAGTACGAAAGATAAGAGCTTGCGGGTATCAAGTACAAGCTCTTTAAAGCACACGTCTTTAAATGACCAGCTGGGCGTTTTAGATGAGAATCTAGCGGCGAAGGATAAAATTATACTGGAATTGAATCTCAACATTGACTTACTAGAAAATAATATGCTTTCTCTTAAAACCACTTCTGACCTTCAAATTACACAGCTTCAGGAAACAATCTCTAAACTTAATGAAGAGTACCAAGAGAATAAGACCAAATTTGCTCAACTAGTCGAGTCTTACTCAAGATTAGAGAAGGATATGAAAAGTTTAATAGAATCTAATCGATTAATTGAAGGCGGCCACTCTTTTGAAATGTTTAGTGATGCCGCTTCTGCGCAACAATGCAACCAAAACATAGCATTGTTGGAAGAAACAGTCGCATTAAGAAAGGCTATTAGTATTTTACCGCGTTTATACCAGCTGGATGACGACCACTCTTGGCTCTCAGACCTCCTGCGTGGAAAGCAAAATTATTCAAGGTCTAAACTTAGTAATTGCCTATACTTGTTGAATGAAATAACTGCTTCTTCTAAGCGCATACGATTGAATGACAATAGAAATGCTTGGGAACCTACAGTTGATCTTCCACGATTCATTAAATATCAATTTGAGGAGAAAATGCAGATATACGAAAAATTCAAGAATGATGCTTTAATTTCATTGAATAACTAATTCCAACAAGGAAGACACCTTAGTCCATACTTTCTTCGCTTTTGGACGGCCATTTTGTAGCTTTGTCTATATGATTTCTTGGATAGAGCCATTCGAGGATTACATTTACGAAAATATCAACAATAACACATAATACAAAGAATTTTCCTGCAATAATTCCACAGCAATAATACTTCTGTAATCTCTTAATTAGAGGTTGATTTAGGGTCTCCAAATTCAAAGATCTGTATACATTTTCTGTCCTTCTCGCAATATTTTCCCAGCTGTACATTTTTGCGACTTGTTCATGAAACTTTGAATTATCTATTTGACCAGTCTCAATTAGATGTATGGCTTTTAAAGTTGCTGTTACCAAGGAGTCTTCATCTGGATCTGCAAAGCTCGTCATATGATTAGGAAGAACCTCTGGGATACCTCCCACATTTGTAGTCACCACAAATAGCCCACAAGAGGCAGCTTCTACAATGACCGTTCCAAAAGCCTCGGTCAAGGAAGCATGTAAATATATATCTCCCTGAATCATAACGTCTCTCACTTCCTCATGTTTTACAGCTCCAATCATGGTAACTCTTTCTTGCAAAAAGTACTTCTCTCGCATCTGCTCAAGATCAAGGTATTTGGGTCCATCACCTGCAATCAAAAAATTTACTTCCGGCTTTTGGGCGCATATGCGAGGAATGATTGCAGTTAATAAATCAGCACCTTTGTTCGGAAATAATCTGGAAATTATAACTATTGTTATGGATTTTGAATCTTTAGTGCTCTTAGGTATGTGACTAGGTGTGAAATCGTTTGAAATTACCGCATTTGGAATCACAGATACCAACAATGGGTCTATAGAAGCCCTCAAGACAGTGTTCTCTTTGCAGGTATGAGAAACGCAAATAACATGGCCAATATCGCTCAAAGTGAACTTTAAAATTTTATTACCAACGATAGACCAAATATCTGCAAACCCAAATAGCGAATGATCAGTGAAAACTGTCCGTAGACCTAGAGTACGCCCATGGATAATTGCTTCATGGCATAAGCTAGAATAAGACCCATGTCCATGAACAATGTCTATATCCTCCCTTATAAATATATTTCTCAAAATAGGAAACGCCAGGAAAACAGTTGGAACTGTACAGTTTCTAAAAATCACCTGAAAAGGCACGTAGTAAACCTTGAGACCATTTGCTAAAGTTCGTACTCCATTTCTTGACCCATAATCATGTGTTATAATTATAACTGAATGTCCTAGATTTATCAACTGTTGTGATAAATGATAGACATGGAATTCAACTCCTCCAGCTTGGGGATAGAAAAAATCTGTAACCATTGCTATGTTATATCTCATTTTTCTTTTTGGGTGTCTAAGTCATGATCCTAGTATACAATTATAAAGCGCAATCCTATCTTGAAATATTAAACACTAATGTGATCAATCAATTATCAAATACTCCAAAAACGAGAAAAAAAAAACTACTAGATTATGTGTACAACTTTTCTATAAATTAAATTTAAGTACAAAAATAGAAATAATGATCATGATACATAAGCATCCCTCGGTAGCGCTGCAACTGAGTTTTTGAAATTTATAATACATTGTTGATAGTCCCAATTACTTTGCTCTCCAAGTATAATACCGTACTGTAACGTCAACTTAGTTTCTAGTAACACCTTGACTAGAATATCTTGCTGCATAGGATTCAAATTTGCTTTAACCTCTGGGGGCAAGTCTTCCGCAGAAGGTGTTGGTTGCGGTTGAGGCTGTGGCGATATCGAAGCGGCAGGGGAGAGGTTTTCTCTCGAAGCATGAGGGGTGGCCGAATTTTGCGAATTCCAATCTTGGGATCCAACATCGGGTCTCACCAAGAGAAGGTCACTGGCGATAATCATGCTACCATTTTGACCCGGAATAATAATAAATGTTCTATCGAAGCTTTTATTACTTAGCGGTATCTTTTTATTTTTATGGTGTGTGAACCTGCCTCTTGGACCTGAAGGATTAGTATTGTTCATGTCCACATTTTCAGGTGCTGCAGTTTCTTCAAATGTTCCATGCAAAGTGATCATTATACCATCCAACTGAGGAAACCTAAAACTTTCCATGCAGAATAGAGTAGGTTTTGATACTAGCTCATGACGGCTCTTTGGCAATAATTTAAAGAGTTCATATATTTCGGATTGACCCTTAGCAACTCGTGACATCCTTGACTTTGTCGAAGAAACCCGACTTAGGTTCCGTGATTGTGGAAGATAATATCCAAAGTCTGTGCTATTGTTAAATTGGTTCGTATTAGACTCCAGAGAGTGTGGGTGAGCTGAATCCACTTGCATCGAAAATTGAGATTCATTTTGGTAAAGGATTAACAATTCCTGTCTGTTATTGTCCCAGAGTTTATAGTAATTGGCAACGAAATTCGTTGATATATTTTGAATTTCATCATCTTGAAAAAACATCCCTTGAGAGGGTTCAAATGGGAATGTCAAATTAGTCATCAAAACTTGTTCGTTTCTTATAATTTCACCATTTAATACAATAAGGCGAGGGAAAATTCTCATCAATTCGGTTTTGAGATTAACTAAGTCATTTGGATTATGTAAATTGAGAATAGGATTCTCCGTTATAATGAGCTCTCTTAAGAAGTTAAGTTTATGTTTCCATGTCTCGAAGGACTTCAAACGAGACAAGTTATTGTTCAGTAATGACAAGTTCTCAAGCATAGGAAAGGTATACGCAAGTGATGATATCATCGAAAGGTCTGTTAATTCATTACCTGAGAGGTCGACGCTCGTCAAGCTTAATTTTAGCTCCTTTGCAACCTTCATCAATGCTGGGAAAAACTTCGAAGTTGTTGAGAGAGACGCGAAAAAACCTTTGGAAACTAAACTTGGATCCTGCTTCACAGCTGCTAAGTTCAACATTCGTATTTCAGGTTGATATCTAGACCGTAAAAATCCAGTAATAACTTCAATTGTATTATTAGAATTAGTATTAGTAGACCCCAATGTACTACCAATAGAATTTGCGTCCGCTACTTTTGTAATTCTCAATGATTGGCCAGCGAACTTTACACCACTCCACTTACAGAGCTCATCAGCATCATTCGATGATTTGACATAACCCTTAAGGATACCACTGCCCGGGTCAACAGAAAAATTTCTAACCACAATCTTACACTTTCTCGAGATAAAGTTAATACAATCATCAGGACTGGCACCGTTCCATCCTAATATCTCAACCGGGACCGAATTGGCAGAAAGAAAAGAATCGACATTTTGTTGACTTGGATTTCTGTTATTAAAATTACTTTGGAAACCGCCTCTGCCTCTTCCACGGTAACTCATTATATTGAGCAGATGAAGCTTAAAGTAAGAATTAGATATATCCAAATTTTTCATTTTCAAATTTACTAGAGCTTGAAATGTGTTATACACTACCACATCAATGGCAAGTCTTCAATCCTACAGTGTTGTGCAATAATTACTAGTATTTTACCGCTTAACGGCAACCCAGTTGCCGAAAGATTTATTTCGATGGATTGACTAAAGAAACCTCCTCTTAAGGCAATTCGTTATGTAAGGTACCAACAATTCCGTACTTATTTTCAAAGTGCTGCTCCCAACCATCCAAAGATTCTATTTCTAATTCAGATAAATCATTCAAAGAATCAATGGGCGCATCGATTGGGGTTAAGTATTCCATTTCAAAAGAATTCTTCGCTAAACCACGAGAAGCGTCTCGGCCAGCAAAGTTCTCATACGGACCACCAGGACCATAAAAAGCAGATCCCTGGGTAACATCATAAATCTTTCCACGCACAGCAATAAAGATCTTGGGATGATCTGATCCATTATACTTCTGTAATTTTTCTGGAGTAAACTTGCCAGCAATAATAGCCTCATCCTGTTCTTCAGCTCCAATCGGGTCAGCAGACAACATTGATGTAAAGATCTTTCTAGCCATATAGAGAACAAATAAAATAACAATTATAGTCGCAAGCATATCAACTTTAGCAAGGTTAACTTTAAACGTGTATCTTCTCTTCCCTGTTCGATAGTGTTTACTTATCCTTTGAAGGGTGTCACAATCAGAAACCAACCATTGCACGTGAATTATTAACTACGTATTTTAGTACTCTTCGCACATGACCCGACTGTTATGCCTTTTACTTTCCAGAAATTTACTCTAAATGAATCACCATCAGCATAGTAGCTCACTTTAACAATGAAAAGAGATATAATATCGCTAGATAGCATTACCGTCAACAATTTGGGGGTTTTTAAGAAGATAAATGAAGTTACCTTACCTACGTCTTATCCAGATCAATGGTACAAAGAAGCCTTAAAATCTGATCAAATCTCAATTTTGGCATATTACACCGAGTTGCCAGTGGGAGCTCTTAAAGCTAAGCCTGTCAATACATCGCATAAGCCTACGTCATTTGAAGAAGCACGAAGACAACAATTGGAGCCTAAAATGCTCCCTAATGCTGTTTATGTTGAGAGCTTAGCAGTTCTTGAAGCTTATAGGAACTTGGGTATCGGGCAAAAATTACTTAGCTATGTGATAGAGGAGACTAAGAAAAAATACATTCATGAAATTATTGTTCATGTACATATTAAAAATGTGGAAGCAATTGATTGGTATATTAAGAAGGGATTTAAGAAGTCTGAGCTGGTAGTAGAAGGTTATTACGCTAAACAAGGACTTGAATATCCTGATGCCTTTGTGTTATACAAAAAAGTCTAATATATATTTAATAGATCTCTTTATAATTTTTATCGTGAATGTCTCTATGATGACGATGAATTTCATAAACATTGAATTATACTCTACTTGCCTTTAACTTCGTCACTTTCATCTTCAGTGTCCGTGTTTATGTCAGTGAAAATACTTTCATTATCTGCATCACTTTCATAGTCTTCTTCATATTCCCCATCCTTTGTTGATTTTTTGACATTTCCTCCTCTTAATGCAGCTAAAGCTCCAGCTAATGTATCTTCCTCTGGATCTGAAATATCACTGTCATCAGAATCTTCATCATTCTCTCTTTCTAGCTTAACTGGCTTCTTGAAAGGAGGTCTTTCTACAACCATGGACACAGGTATATCCACGTCTGAGCCAAAATATGCATTGTTTTTTAAAATAACTCTGTAATGGTATGTTCCAACGCTTGATGGTGAGGTCATTGGGAATGGAATTTTAAAAGAGCCCACAATTGCGTCACCATTTTTCCATGATTCTTGATCAAGCTCAATATTACTTAAGTCGATATTTTCAAGCTTCGCTGTGGTGCTTCCCTCCAACAATTTTCCATCTTTTTGAGCAATAAAGTAACCAGACCAGTTATTTTGAATATTTTTAGGAAAGTATGGGGCATAAGAATATGGCAATTGTGGCTGTTTATCATTTGACTCCAAAGGATTTCTCAAGTAGTCGAATGTCTCTTCCTCTATTAGCTCTTCCTCTGGTACATTAGGAATAGACTTTAACTTTGGTGACTTAACCAAAAATTGAAGAACTAAGTGAGCACTAGATGAGGGTGGAACAACTTCTTCGCCAGGTACTTTAAATTCAGATTTGATGATACGTAAACTTGGAATACGAGAAGCGACGCTTAACGATTTTTGTACCTTTTGTGAGTCTTCTATACCTAAAATCTTCTTCGCTTCATCCTCCGATAACGTCATCAATTTACCTAACTTTTTAATTTCCTGACTCTCAACAGTCTTTGAATTTACATATGGAAGCTGAAGTAATTCCTGATATTTTCCAGTGGGCCGTACTGCTTGAATTACGGACTTTTGAAGATCAAAAGCCGCAAGAACAATATCTGTGTGTCTGAATATAACAGCAATGTCAATCAATCCATTAATTAGATTTGGCAACATTGAAATGATTTTTAAGCTCTCAGCCTCAGAAATTGATTCGAATTCACGGTGCATATATTTTAAGATAATTTCTTTCACTTCTGATGGGCTTAAATGAGTAAAGGAAGATTTAATCTCATTGCTCGAACAAATCCAATCCAAAAGATAAGTTGGTGTAATCACTATTGCTGGATTTTTATCAGCTAGCTTTCTTGTGAATAAAGCAGCGGTATCCACATGTAATCCCTTTCTTGTATGAGACTTTACATTCTTCCACCAAGTTCCAACTATCAATGGTAAAAAGAATCCGATCAATAAGAAATAAACCACAATCATCACTGGAGAATATTTACCTTCAACAAGAAATTTTGGAATAGCAATTCCATGAAAGATCTCTTGGGGACCATCAGGATGACCATATTTTAAAAAATTGTCCCTTGTCGTTTCATCAGTCAAGGCTTTATAAGCCAAGTTAATTCTGATGAAAGCGGCTTCCATTTCCTCTTTAACTGTGTCCGTTATATCTTTCGGAAGTTTATCTGGGTGAAATGTTAAAGATAATTTTCTGTAGCGGCTCTTAATTTCCCTTTCGGTGGCAGAAGCTGAGATTTCCAAGATTGAATAAGGGTCGAATATACCTTGCATATTAGCTTCTTTGGTGAAATTCGCTCCAATGTAGTACACTAAGATCCACCCAGTAATTATGAAAACCAAGGTCTTGTTAAAGATCCTGGCAGATTTTTGTCCACTTTGGAACTTATTCACTTCAGCAGAGTTTTCAGTTCCAATTGTTTTTGAATTTTCCAAAATAGAACCCTTAATGGACAGATTTACACTCCTGGGATCATCGTGATCAAATACATTGTATATCCATTTGAATGTAACTGGAATCAATATGAATGTGAGAACAGCCAAGACAAAATATGGCCAGGTCTCGCCCTCTTCATCATATATATACTCTGATGCCATAATCGAACTTAGTTGTTATTCTTCTAGTTCATATAGTAATGTTTCAGAACTGTAGAATTTCTTACAACGAACCTCGCTACTATTTCAAAATCTGAACTTGCATCGACGTGTTACATACAATAAAAAAAACAGCACTACACGACCTACAGAGGAACGTATACACTATCAATAAAAAAATTAACTAGTTGAATATTATTATTGAAGTTAATTATTAGGCTAAAACATTATAGAAACTGACTCCCTATTTCCTATTTCATATCACTTAGTGATGAAACAAACGGATTGGATTCTCAACATAAACAATGTCATTAGAATCAGCAGCAGCAAATACGGCATGGTCCATGACCGAACCAGATGGAGCAGCGATATATTTAACTCCAGACCTTGCGGCTCTGTAAACATTATCTGGGAAAGGAAAGAAAGCATCCGATGACAATGCTACATCCTTTAATTTGGCTGACCATTCATCTCTTTCGCTCTCAGTAAAAGGTTCAGGCAATTCGGCAAACTTGGACTCATATTCAGATTTCTCAGGTTCAGTTTTTGGAATTTGGCCAGTAACAAACAAATCTATAGCGTTGGACTTTTCTGGTCTCTTAACTCCTTTAGCCCATTTGAAACCCAATACTTTTGGATGTTGTCTAAACCACCAGTTATCGGCTTTGTCACCAGCCAATCTAGTACAGTGAATACGAGATTGTTGACCAGCACCCAAACCAATTACCATACCATTCTTAGCGTAACAAACTGAGTTGGATTGAGTATACTTTACCGCAATTGTAGCGACGGTTAAATCGAGAATACCTTGTTCAGTTAAGTCTTTATTCTTAGACACAATTTCCTTGAAAGTAGAGCCCTTAATTATAGCGTCATTTCTTTTCTGTTGTAAAGTAATTCCGTACACTTGTCTTGATTCCATAGGTTCTGGAGTGTAGTTAGGATCAATCTGAAGGATACAGTATTTACCACCTTTCTTCTTTTTCAAGATTTCAAGTGCTTCTGGGGAATACCCAGGAGCAATAACCGCATCAGAAACTTCTTTGGAAATGATTTGGGCAGTAGGCAAATCAACAATGTTAGATAAGGCAATAGAATCACCAAAAGAGGACATTCTGTCAGCACCTCTAGCTCTTGCGTAAGCATTTGCCAAAGGTGACAAGTTTTCAATATCTTCAACAAAGTATATTTTCTTTTCTACGTCAGATAATGGTAAACCAACAGCAGCACCAGCTGGAGAGACATGTTTAAATGAAGCAGCTGCAGGTAAGTTTAATGATGCCGATAATTCCTTGACTAATGGCCACGAGTTCAAAGCGTCTAACAAGTTTATGTACCCCGGAGATCCTCCCAAAACTTTGAATGGAAGTTCACCACAGGAAACAAATGCTTGAGCTGGCTTCTGGTGGGGGTTGGCACCATATCTTAATGGCAATTGAGAAATGTTTTCGGAATACTGTTTTCTGAAAAAATCAGAAATAGTGACATCATAATCAGCAGTATGTTCGAATGCCTTCAACGCGTATGTATTCCTAGCTTGAGCACTAATATCTCCAATCTTCAATTGTTCTAAGAAGCCAGCATAATCCCTGGGATCAGACAAAATAACAACTCTCGCATGGTTCTTTGCAGCGGCTCTCAATAAAGTAACACCTCCAATATCAATCTCCTCGACTGCTTCATCGATAGTGACAGCAGCTTTTGACACGGTCTCCTTGAATGGATACAAATTACAGACAACATAGTCAACCTTTTCAATTCCTTGAGCCTGTAAATCTTGCTCATCGCTGCTTTGATTTCTTGCCAAAATACCCCCGTGAACAGCAGGATGTAATGTTTTTACTCTACCACCCAACATTTCTGGAGCATGTGTAATCGATGAGACATCTTCAACTGGGAAACCAGCTTCACGAATCATCTTGGCTGTTCCCCCAGATGCTAAAATACGGACGTCAGCAGCCGCTAATCCCTTAGCCAAATCTAACAATCCAGTCTTATCATAAACGGATACTATAGCTGTTTTCTTATGTGGCATAATGAATTCAATTTATGCTCCTAGATAAAATGCTTTGTCTTTAGGAAATATTGCCTAATTGAATGAATCCTAGAAGTACAGTCTAACTATGGATACTTCGCAAGAATCTAGTTAAAGACGAAGAAAAAATTTTTTTGTACGTAGATATGAACTGAAATATGGAGTGAAAATTTCGCACACAAATTAAATCAAATTAATTAAGTAATAAAGTTGACTCTGAAGCACTACAAAAAAGATTGAAAGATGCCAGCATGAGTTCACCACTAAATCGAAACACCTAATTCAGTTTTTATTAGTTTGAAATAGAGTTATTTACAAGTACTTTTGAAAAGTTTTAAGTAAGAAGTTCGTATTATTAAGGAAAATTACACCTAAATTAAATAGTGAATTATAGTCCCAAGCAACCGTTGAACGCTAAAGAGTCTCTGGCGAAAACGCATACAAACAATATTAAGAACGCAATTACTTTCTGTATCTCCACAAAGATAAAGTATTGTGTTTCTTCCAGGTGTGATGACGACCGGCTTGGGTATTGTGGTATAAGTGACCCTTGTTGATACCTCTGGACTTCTTACCAGCAGCAGTCAATCCTCTTGCTTCTCTGTGTTTGTGAACAGGGTTAGCGATCCAGTTGTACCTAGCATCTCTTCTAATAGCTTTGTGAGAAGGATCAACTAAGATAACTTCGAAGTACTTATAGGTAGAGTCCTGGTTGATCCAGTAAGAGTTCAAAACTCTCAAGTTAGCAGCACGACGGCCAACTCTCTCTTCTGCAGTAGACTTCAATGACTTTTGGTATTTCAATTGGTTAACACCTTGATTGGTTGGTTTACCGTATGTAGCACCCTTTGGAACAGGCTTCTTTCTACCACCTCTTCTGACTCTAATTCTGTAGATAACAAAACCTTGCTTGGCTTTGTAACCTAATCTTCTAGCCTTGTCAGGTCTAGACGGTCTTGAAGCTCTGTGGATAACAGTTCTTTGTCTGTATTCCCAGCATCTAACACGATACAAGAAACGCATAACATCAGACTGCTTCTTTCTTTGTAATTCTTCCAAGTATTTGTAGGCACCCATGTTTCCTATAGTTTTATCTTTTTATCGGTAATACGTATCGACAAAATTTATAAATGACAACTGTTTTCAAGTTGGAAAGTGAAAAATTTTCCAGATAGATCCAACATGCGATACATGAAAATTATTCATGACACAAAACAACCCATCATAGACAATTTTTCAAAATGTGAAAATCGTTCCATACTCAAATTTACTCCCTGCTAAAAAAATTTCTGCATCTGACTGAGCAGTCATCGAGCTGGTAAATTTCGTATTATCATATAAAACTATATAACATATAGAGGGGAATTGAAAAGATTGGCTCACGATGTAAACACCTTCAAGTCCTAAAGTTTTTTGGCCATCTCAGTGAGCTCCTTACCCTCGTAAATTTGAACGTCAGGTGAGCTATTTGAAGTAGCTTTTGAAGCTAAATCAACAGCGATCTTTCCCAACTCTTTGCCATATATGGGGTATGTAGGAAATGCAAACATATTACCGTGAGTTAATTCCCCGAACTTGACCATTAAAGAAACTAAGAGTCCCTTTGAAGTTTCTCTCTGTCCTAATAAAAGACCTGGACGCAATATGATTGTCCTGGGAAATTTAAGATCAAGAACTTCCTTTTCAATGCGGCCCTTGGTCTTAAAATACAAGAAAAAAGAGTCAGGATTGGCTCCCATGGATGAAATCAATACAAAGGTCTTCACTCCAGCTTTCTTCGCAGCTTTCGCACACTCTACATTGATGCCTTGATCAATCTCCACGAACTTCTTAGCAGACCCTGCAGCTGCTCTTGTAGTTCCAAATGCGGAGAAATAAGCATCACCCTCTGTACTTTCAATTATATCGCCCCATTTACTAGAGTCCTTCTCGACGATGGCTTCTATTTTGTCACTATTGATGCTTGGCTCACGACGACTTACTGTAGTTACGTGCTTATAATGATCTGACTCCAGAAGATGAGCCAATATTTGATTGCCCACCAAGCCTGTTGATCCAAGGAGAATTGCACTCATTGCTTATTATCTTCTAAATATTGTGTGCAGCGTTTATCAAACATTCGATTTGTATTTTTGCCATCATCTTTGGTCACCACAAAGCAAAACCAACTCAAATGCAGGATTTACTATTAGGTTAACCCCTCTCCTCTCGCGCAGTATACCAGTAAGTAAGAGAAGACAGTGTCCCTATTAATTGCGTCGTGAAATCGCTGGCCAAGCACGGCGTTATTATTGCGCAGTAACAGGGAGGAGTTCTTGCAGTTATCTACCATGTCCAGTGCACCGTGATTCGGAACTCCTGGACTCTTGTAAGGGAAAACATTTTTTCCGCCGAACCTCTACACAGTGCGGTACCTTCACCATGGTGGTCCGTGTACTGCTGCTTGCTTGGCCGCTGATGTTTATGGGCGATGACGGCGGGATCGTCTTTTTATTGTAAGCCAATACATAGCCAGAGACGAGAGAGCAAAGCAACCAAAGTTCTATTCAACCGATTACCAAAGATGGATAAACTTGCGAGTGGTACGATCATGTGCAAAACTAAAAAAAGAGTATGGTCAAGTGCGTTTATCTTCTCGCTATCAGAGATAGTATAACTCGGATTATGGATTTGATTCAAGCACTTCATTTAAGCTATAAAATTCAAATACTACTATTGAAGTCGATCAGAGAGTTGCCGCTATTCCGAGTAAGTCGCTCGCTATTTAATTGTCTTTAGGCACGTCATATTTTACTTGGCCGTCTTTGCCGATAGATGCAGATATTTAAATGAAACTGTTTCTGTTGTTACATATTTCTCTATTTGCTTTTGTATCACTTTTTATACGCACATCGATAGTTTGCTGACGTTAGATAGTCACCGAAAAACTAAAAGCTGGAGGAAGTGCACTTATCGTAGGAAAACAGAAGAGTTCTCTGTGAATCGCTGACGGATATTCAGATATCAGATACCACTCGCTCCACTGTAGACTCTACAGTTATTTGAATAAGATATAGAGATAATAAAGACAAGAAACAGAAATACGGCTTGCGCCACTTCACGACCAGTTGGCTTTTATAAGGACTTGACCGTGCAAGAAACTATCAAGTATGACAAACATATTTCCCACAAATCATTTCAAGTTTAATAATATATCAGATACGGACAAAATGACAAGTCGTTCTAGTGAGGGAGATTATGGTAGTGAATCTGAACACCATCGACACAATCACTCCAAAGCACCACATCCCGTCAATAATGTGGATGACTATGCATTTACACAATCCCTTTTTGACCACTACCATATCAAGCCTCATGTAATGAACCATGTTCAAACAAAGGCTGATATTAATACAGGGCTCAATCATGATTCTGGAAATTATGAATTTGATAGTGGGAGGTCCGGATTTGATGATAACTATTCAAGCAATCATTCATTCAACTCATCGGGATTTTCATCTGGCAAGCCGGATGAAAACCTGACCAATATGAACTATTTTGAATACAACACCTCTACCCCATCCACGGGGTATGATGCCCATCCAAGAAGAAGTATCCATGTGTTGGAGCGAGCCTCTCAAAATCCAGTCATCCAAGAGCCAAATTCAAACCGTAATTCAATACCCAGTTCTAGTGCAAATATAAATCCTAATGCGAACCATAATGATCACTTGTCAGAAGACGAAGTTGTGCGACCCACCTCACATCCCGTTGGCATGGAGAAATCATCGAGGGAATCTACATCTAAATCTGATACACTTAGTAATGAAGAATTTAATACTTATTTTGATTTCACTAATTCTGACTTTCAGGATTATAATAATAATCATAATGTCGATCATATTGAAGAGTACAAAAGACGTGTTAATATAGAAAACCCAGTTGCTGAAAAATTAATCAACAAGCCTGCTGAAGTGACTCCAAAGTCAGATGATGTAAAATCTTCCAAACGAAGTAAGAATCCTGGATTTCATATACCTTTAGACAACATCAATAGCAATCCGATGGCATCCAACAAATTTTCAGCATTCATATCTTCATCTCACTCAGATTCAAACTTCCATAATTACTTCGATGCACCTCCAACATTTGAATCAGACTTCGAGGTAATCAACAATAACAATCCGAACTCAGTTATCACTCCATCTATGAATCCAGCTATCTCTGATGCTCATGGATATTTCGGTTTAAGTGCCACCCCAACCATACTTGCTCAGAAGAAAGAGACATCTCCTAGTAATGATTTAGATAACTCAACAGTTGACCGGCAGTTGTACGAATCTTATCTTTTGGCCAATGAGCTTAACTCCGCGGGCGACGCAACAGGTGAAAGGTTTCACCCTGATCTTAGGGGCTTTAACTTTGACGTAAACCCTAGAAGTGAACCTCCAGAGCGAGAAGAAAGCTTCAAACCACTTGCATTTGAGCCTTTAAATCCAAGCACAACTTTCGAAGAGCTGGAAAAGGAGGGAAATGAATCAGACAGGGATAAATCAAAAGTTCTGTATTTGAATCTCACGAGGCCTGGTTTTCAACGTGAAAATTCAAATCAGAGTCTCTCTAGTGTTGGTTCCGCCCCCGGTTCAAAGGATAAGCCGAAGAAAAAGAAAGCACCCAAAGGAGCTATCTGCTCTGTATGCGACAAATACATAAGCAGGGACTTGACGAGGCATATGAGAATACACAATGACGTTGGAAGATTTCAATGTGTATATCCTAAATTCATGTGCAATCATAAAACACAATATTTCAATAGACCCTATGATTACAAGAAACATTTACTACACATGCACTTTAAGTTTGATGATCCTAGGGGAAAGACTGCTAACACGTTGACTGATAAGTTGCCAATGATGGGAACTTGCCAGGCTTGTGGAGCCAGATTTATGGCTAACGACTGGCTCGATCTGCATGTTTTGACCAATGATTCATCCAAAAAATGCTCATTCGTTGAAAGTAAGTAAAGTTGTTGAATAAATGATGAAGACTTCTCTATTTACCCCCTTAATCTTAAGGAGGGCGACTTTTTCTGATATTTACGATCAATGTACGTTGTAGCGTGAACCTTAGATATCGAACTGTTGCAAAACGGGATCTAAATATTGCGCACAAAAATGTGCCTAATTTGTTCTAGTAAAAATATTTGCTCATGGGACCCAAAACTACTCTTCATTTTCACATATATATATACTAAAATGTACATATTGAAAATTTATAAATGTTGAACGAAACATAGTCATTGAAATATTGATATAGAAAGATTCATATCAAATATGGAATTTGTACGTCGCATGGGAGACATGCAAATGTCTTCCTCTGCAATGTCAAGCACTCTGACAATGGCTTCTACTATGCTGATGGCTACCGATCTGGGGTCTATGGAATCTGATGATATGACCTCAATGCACATGTTCTTTACCACTCACTACAAAAATTATCCCGTCTTATTTGAAAGTCTCGCAGCAGCAAACGGGGGCCAGGCATTTGGAATATTCTTGTTACTTTTCGTTGTTGGAATCCTACTTAAAGGGTGTGAGTTTTTGAAGAATTACTTGGAACAGGTTGTATGGAAGAATCCTGTTTACATCGAATGTCACCCAGGAGAACAAGTGGTATCAAATGAGACCACAAAGAGCGGGGATTGCTGCGGTACAAAGGAAGGTTTCAGTGAAGGTGAAGAAAGAAGCTATGGACAAGAATCCTCTGAAGAAATTACTCCGAGAAATAATTTAAGAATTGCCTCTATAATGGTCAGAAATGCGATAAGGCTAGCCTTGTGCATTATTCCGGAATTATTTGGCTTTGCGTTAATGTTAGCTACCATGTCATTCACCTTGACCTATTTCTTTGCCGTAGTTCTTGGACTAGGAATTGGTCGATTTTCATTTGATTTACTATCTGATAGATTAAACTTAAAACCCTTTTCACAGAGCGGAATGCACTGCTGAAATAGAAATTTATAAAATGCATACATGATTTTAAAGGAAACTTAGTTTCAGAATAGATTAATAATATACACCCATTTAGCTTGAACTTAATGTAAGGATTCCTCCATTTTTTTTATTAAGTCATTATACTTCGATTTGTTGAAGTTCGACCCATTACCATCTGCCAACTTTTCGCTATATATAAGCCTCGCCAAATTATAGAGTTCTCCCAAGGCAAACTCGTCTGGCTCTGATTTCACGGTACTAAGCAAAGTATATTCATTCATAGTAAAGAGATTAAAATATGAGGAGGAACGCGAAAAGTCAACCGGCTCAGAATTTCTCATAAGGTTCTTGATGGTTTGTTGAAGTGTAAGGATATTCAACATTATCCGCTTAATTCCATTGCTGTTGATCTTTTTGATCATTTCGGATCCCTGGATAAGTAACCTATCAACAAGTTCTGGGAAACCAACAAAAATACTTTGAATTTCAACTTCATTAAGAGACATCGATAACTTATTGTGAAGCGAGAAAAGATCTTTACTAAGCTGTCCTATGAACAGATCTGAGTCAGCTGGCTCCGTGACCAAGCACCAATTATTCTGCTTGAACGAGTTACCTATGTAATAAATTGCCCTGCTTCTCAAGTCATACCTTAATGCTAAAATGCAATTGTATCTCACAGTTTCTAGGCCCTTTATAAGTTCGTTAAACTGAAAAGTTCTTTCAGAATTTAGAGCTATGAAAATATCTTGCAGCCTAAGATCTCCTTCACTAGTTTTTGAGTTTAGGCTCGCTCTTCCATTCTCTAAAAAGCACCATTCATGTTTCAATCTGTCAATCGCAGGAACGTGAACAGTATCATCTTCACTGCCATCAACAGAATAATTTGATTCTCTTTTCATAGCCGGCAACCAAGTCAATATCCAACTTGTTGTCAAGAACAAACAACATATGTGGCTAATAGAATCACTGTCGAGGTAGTCATCTTTAGAGATTTCAAAAACATTGCTAGAGCTCTCGCTGTCGTGAAGAATTATCTGAGTTTCCTTAAAGCAAAGACCCGAATAGTTAAGCTCAGTTTCACTCAATGCAGCTTGTAATATGAGTTTTGAAACCTCAGTCAACGCTGGCATATGCATCCAAGAACCTATTTGCAGAGTGGGTTTAGCTGAGTAGGTTGCATTTAAGCCACTTATGGAACTGCTCCTTTCTCCTGCCAATACAATATCATAAAAATTGATATAAGCATCTGTCATCTTTTGAACAAGGCTCAATGCAAGGTCACTAAAATCTGGTCTATAAGACAAAGAAGTATTCAATAAAGAACACAAGTTCAAAAAAACGTCTTTGAAATCGAAGGCGTTTAAATAAATGATTGATGTCAGACTTCCAGACGTGTTAAATGTTCTGACTGGGTCTGATAAATCAACATTACTTAAAGAAATCGTTTCCTTCTTGAAAATTTCCAAAGGTTCCAAAGCACGTGGTTCGTGATCAGAGTATGATGTTATATCAAACATTGTGGTTCTGAACTGTTGCTCCAATTCTAGCCTCAAGTATTTCAAAAATGAATATTTCATAAAAGTCGTAAAAAAGTTAATAGCTGCATTTGGTTCTAGCACCAACATCTGGCTCTCACCTTGCTTTATTTGAAATAGTTTTTCAGACCCAGCAACAAATATCAACAAGAATTCTAAGACAATCCTCATGTTGAGGAGATTTCTGGGAACAAGAACTTCTACCATTACGTTGAAAGTGTCTGTCTTTATATAGGGAGACATATTATCTACGAGATCATACTCCGGCTTATTTTCTTTAGACTGTAAAACCCCAGGAAACATATTGTCGAGAATAATCTGTAGGTCATCTCTTGACTTTTGGGAGTTGTTATCATGTAATGCATTCTCAAGTTTAAAAAGATCTGATTTTACAAGGCTGTTGAAGGTTTTATCATTCTTAATAGTAGGAAGTTTATCCTTTATTCCTGAAGGTATAGTCTGGTCGTTATGGATATAGTTTATCATCAATGCCTGTAATTCCTTTTGAAAAACGTTCCAAACTGAATGGAAATCATAGAACTCAGAAGGTACTAAGTTAGAACCAGACGAGTATGAAGCGGTAGATCTGGCTGTCCCTGGGATACTCTGTCCTTTGATTATAAGATCTATTATTTCGCTGATAATTCTATGCTTCTGTAAAACGGCTAAGCTCATAATGAAGACACCACCAAACAAATCCTGCAAAACTGAAACAGATGCATCATTGAAAGAATTGGCACCAATAGACTCAGATGCCCTCATATCATCCAAATTTTGAAGCTTATTGAGTTTATTGAGTTGCTGTGCATTTTTGTGTTTAACTTCCTCTGTTGTTCTGTCAAATAACCCGTGTATTTCCAGTTGGTTGTTACCAATCAATATTTCCAGTATTTGGTTTAGACGGTTCAACTTGAACGCGGTATTTAACAACATATAAATGTAGTGAAAAGATTCTGTGATGGGATTCAGACTGGAGTCTAATAAAATAGAATAGTCAACTTCACTCCCATTACTCTTAAAATGATTGTGTATCTTGGGTAATTGAGTTTTGATGAATATCTCAGTTGGTTCGTTGATACAATCTGCTATTTCAGATATGTCTAAGTTCGCTGAATTGTATATGTACTGTTCTAGACTGAACAGACTCGAGAACATTGTTTTGAATGAGGAGAGTCTAGGATTATCGGAGTACACCAAGTTTTGCCAAGAATAAAGTGAAGTATCTGCGTTAGGTACAATTGAGACATTTTTAAAATACAATTCGTTCTGCAATTCATCCACAATCATGTTAAACAAGTTGTTTGATTGCATCTCAAGATAGTTGTGCACACCATTCATTGCGGCCAAAGACCATAATTTATACTTTTCGGCTTTGTTGTATGCATTGTGAATTGTATCATAAACTAAATGAATTTTCTTATCATTTACCAATTGGTCTATCTTTTCTGGGATTGAGTTCAATTCCTCAATTGCTTCCAAAATGTCGAGCATTTCTGCATACTTGAGTGAGGATTGATTCAATTCACTGAGTACATCCGATCGATTATGAATGTCCTTCGTTGTCGTTTCTAATATGTTTCGAATCTGAGAAGAGTCTTCTTGTGACTCATCTAAGGCGGATAATAGCATGTGGTAAGATCCAATACTATTATTGAAAAGTTCATGATGATCATTCACAACATGCTTTAATGTCGTGCGTGTTTGTTTAGAAAGCCCTTGAAATTCCAGATACCTATGTGCCAACCCAACGGAAGTATCGTCAAGAAGAGCGACTGCCATTTCAATTGGGTTGGCATTTTCTTGAAGACATTGTGGCCATTCATACTTGAGTAAGTTAAAAAGCTCCTTTAGTTCGAATACCGACTCTTTGGATTTAGTGGACTTTTGTTCAAAAGTGGGACCATCTATGGCCATACTCAAAGATCTATTACGTGACCTCATATGCTGCGATCTATCTGATTTTAGTTAGTTGGATGCAATGTAGATGTAATATTAGGCTACATTTTTAGAGCGATCGATGTTAAAAATCTACTGCCTTTGTGTAACTCTCAGTGATTTATATAAACATTAAAGAAGTTCCAAGATTTGGCTGTAAGAGAATAATGATTGTAAAATGCTGGACCCAAAAGTCATTGAGATCTCAGATGACACTATTAACTCAAGTGTTGAGGTTATAGAGATGTAAGTATGTTGTCCATAATATATTGATATATCAATATACTAACGAATGCAGTAGTAGTTCTATTCATGAGTCTGACACTAATTGCACTACTGTCAAAGAAACAGCTTGTAGAGACTGGAAGGAGACAGTCAAAGGCTCAAATGACAATAGCGTTATAGATTTTAGGCGACCTTCTAAGAGGTCGAACAATCTATTCATTCTTTCTTCCTCACCTGTTGCTTCTCCAAGAATGGGTACTACTCAAAAAAGATCAGTAATCAACGCGTTAGAATGCCAACTAGATACTTGTACCTACTCCAAAAAGACTGATATATTAGACTTGAAAAACTGGATATCAGAATCTGACGATTCTGGAGTTTCGAATTGTTATGTTTCAAACGGTGATGGAAGTCAATGGGAACCCTCGTCGACTACTCTTCCCAAAGTTTCCCAAACATCTGACGCAATAGATGACCAGAGTTCAAGTTTTCCCAGCGATTTTAATCTATTAGATGAAATGAATACCCATGCTAACGCAAAGTGTACTGCTCTGCCAAAGAAGGAGAGCAAAAAAAAATCTAATAACACATTAAAAGTTGGAGAGAATACTTTTTCTTTAAAGGTATTAAGGACTCTAAATAAGGTATCGAGGAAGAAAGAAGATCTTCTCTCTGAAATGATCATTGAAGTTCCATCGTTTGTTGAAAAAGATTATTTTAAGCTGGAATATTTACGACAGGTTTTTGCTGGAACGGAAATTTCATTAATAGATTCAAGTTTACCATTGATCTCTTGGCGGCGAAAATTAAGATCAGAATATGACTCTAATGCTGACCTCTTTGTCCCTTGTGAGCCGAAAAAAGTCAAAGAAAGAGTGCTAGTACTCTATTTCAAAGCTCAAGAGTTCACAAATTACTTGAGGACAGGCGAAATAAATAAACTATTAGACGACTGCAAAGCTGATTTCAAACTGAGCTATCTGCACTCAGTGCCTCATATTATCTTCATGGTAGAAGGATATGATAACTTCTTGAATAAATTGAAAGCTCACGAGAATCTGAAGTATAAATCAGCCGTTTTGGGCTCAATGAATTGCGATACTCAGGTCAAGAAAAGACGAAAACAAAATACAGAGGATGTAATTGATCAGCTGGCAAAAGAAATCGAATATATGGCGAATGAAGCTGAAGTGCAACTAGGTGTCAATATTTTTCCCGTCAAGAATAGTTCAGAGGCCGTGGAATGGCTACACTCTTTCACTTATACAATATCTAATGCATTATATGATAAATTTAATAGAAATGAATCGTTAGCAAACTTAGGAACCGTGAGATCTGGTTCTGATCTGAAATCCACGTTTCTACAAACGATGAAACAATTCAATCTCATGACAGAACCAAGGGCTGAGAAACTATTTGGTTATTTTGGTTCTCTCTCCTCGGTTTATTCTAAATACAGATTTAGCTCAACGCTAGGGACAGATGCTCAAGGCAAAAATATCGTCCCACCATCTACAGATCTCGCTATGCGAAAACTCTTTACGTCTCACGATCCGAACGAGATTATATACGAATGAAATGAAAGGTTGATATGCATTAAAAACTAAAATTCTATAAGTTTCGCAGTTATTGTAATCGTAAGCATGAAATTCTCATGAAAGTAAAATACTCATTAACTCAAAATCTTTTTAACAGAGTGGTAATCTTCATTGAGTTGAGGTTCAAGCACCTTGATATTCTCTAAACCATTGGATAACTCTGCGATTTCTGTAGAAGAAAACTCATAGTGTAATAATGATAGCTGTGATGTAATACTCAAAATTTTATCAATACAACCAATATGGCCATCACTTTTCATCAACAGTGTGAGCCTCTCGATAATTTTATCCTCATGGATTCGATCTTCAGACTTCTTATCCAAACCATTGGACAAGACAGCAGAGACCAATGACAAGACCCTCAAGGTAAGTTTGTGGTTATCCTCTGGAATCCTAATAATATCCCATCCATTTTCTTTCACAAACTGCTCATACCCTGGTTTAAAGTTTCTAATATATGACGATATCGCAAACAAAGATTTCGCTAATAAATCATCTGGTGAATTTGTATCTGAGCATATATTAATTAGTTTCGAAAGTCCATCATGTTTACTGAAATCATCCTGTGCTTTAGGATTATTTTGAACAGATATACCAATACATGAAGCCGCATAAACTCTTTGTATAGCTGGCTTATCTTCCGCAAGTTGCTCGATTAAGGAGGGCCATAAGTTGAGGTTTTCAATGTTATTAGCGTTATCCATATTCTCAATCAACATCTCGAAATTTTCAAATGCAATCTCCTTGTTTTGTTCAGTTGTTTCCTCGTTGCATATAGCCGCCATAGAATGCTTCATTAAAGTTGGTTCATCAGGTCCCCCAAATAGTTGATGGAGCATTTTAGGGTCTGGTTGGCCCATCTTGTTTATGGCATCTTGATCCCCTGACTGCTGGGCAATTGACCATTTCAAAAGTTTATCCATTATTGTTAATCGCTTGACTTAGTCAAATCTGCTACACAAGGCTTCACATGTATAAATAGCTTCTTAATTCAAGTCACATTGATGTGAGCTAATGTCGTACTGTATTCTAGAAGTTTCTGCGACACTGTTCTAGAAAGCGCAAAAAACGACATTTAATAGTTAATAAAAAAGCTGCTCTGTTGCACATCTCGGGTCCAAAGGAGTACACCCAATTTGGCAGTTTCAGAAAGGGTTGTCAAACGTGTCTAACATAGTGTGTGAGTAGAGGTAGATATTTTCAGTACTCCTGTGTTTTTCTTATCCTTTCATGGGATATTCACCTCTTTTTTTTGAAATTGCTTCACAGTAACGGGCTTTAGATATCCGCCGGGGTAATATTTCGTTTCGTAGAATTCCGAGCATCCACTATACCGTGAGAACCCACTTGGTATATAATATTTAAGCAACCTTATTCCTCTAAATTGAGAAGTGTAAGTTAAAATACTCAATTGATATCAATTAAGAATAGTCTTAAACGTAAGAATATAGTATAATGTCGTTGTCGAATAAATTGTCTGTTAAGGATTTAAGTATCACTGGAAAGAGAGTTTTCATCAGAGTTGATTTCAACGTTCCTTTGGATGGTAAGACTATCACAAATAACCAACGTATTGTCGCTGCATTACCAACCATCAAGTATGTTCTTGAACACAAGCCAAAGGCTGTTATCTTGGCTTCTCACTTGGGAAGGCCGAACGGTGAAAGAAACGAGAAGTTCTCATTAGCTCCAGTCGCTACCGAGTTGGAAAAGTTATTGGGCAAAAAAGTCAACTTTTTGGATGACTGTGTTGGTGAAAAAGTTGAGAAGGCTGTCAATTCCGGTGAGGATGGTTCCATTTTCTTATTAGAAAACTTAAGATTCCACCCTGAGGAAGAAGGTTCAACTAAAAAGGATGGAAAAAAGATAAAGGCTCCCGCAGAAGACGTGAAGAAGTTTAGAGAGCAATTGACTGCCTTAGCTGACTTGTATGTGAATGATGCATTCGGTACTGCCCATAGGGCTCACTCTTCGATGGTCGGTCTTGATTTGCCTCAGCGTGCCGCAGGTTTCTTAATGGCAAAGGAATTAGAGTACTTCGCAAAGGCTTTGGAAAATCCTGTACGTCCTTTCTTGGCTATCTTGGGTGGTGCAAAGATCTCAGATAAGATTCAATTGATTGACAATTTGTTAGACAAAGTCGATTTATTGATTATTGGTGGAGGAATGGCTTTCACTTTTAAGAAGGTTTTGGATAACATGAAAATTGGTAACTCATTGTTCGATGAAGAAGGTTCTAAGAATGTGGAGAATTTAATTGCCAAAGCTAAAAAGAATAATGTTAAGGTTGTCTTGCCTGTTGATTTCGTCGTAGGAGACAAGTTTGATAAAGATGCAAAGGTTTCAACTGCCACTGAGAAGGAGGGGATTCCAGATGGTTGGATGGGATTGGATATTGGTCCAAAGTCTCAGAAATTGTTTGCTGAAACCGTTGCTCAGGCTAAAACAATTGTTTGGAATGGACCACCTGGTGTTTTCGAATTCCAAAACTTTGCTGCTGGTACCAAGTCCTTATTAGATGCCGCGGTTAAATCTGCTGAAAATGGTAACACCGTTATCATTGGTGGCGGTGACACTGCTACAGTCGCCAAGAAGTACGGTGTTGTAGATAAATTGTCCCATGTCTCCACTGGTGGAGGAGCTTCTCTTGAATTATTGGAAGGTAAGGAATTGCCAGGTGTTGCCGCAATATCTGACAAATGAATTTAGTTAGTATATTATATATGTAATGAACAATGAGGTATGCATTCTGTTACGTTCGTGTACTACAGTGGTATAATAAACAAAAGCGAGCTCTATAAGGTAGTATATAACAAACATCTTACAATTTCGACGCACCATTCATAACATCTTTCCAAGATCCTTCAGTCAATTCTGTATACCCATTCTTGCGCAACCAGTATATAACGTCACGACCATCTTCTCCTTTAGGGAGTTTCTGATTTTTGAATTGCGCCTTTGGGACTTTGAAGTTGTGGCTTGCTTCAATTTTACTGATTTTTATAAACTGAGGGATGGCATATTTAGGTAAGGTCTTATCAACATGTTTGAATATCTTATCCAACACTTCTTTATCATCCAAGCCATCGATGGGTTCAACCACTGCAAATCCTGCTCTTCCTTCATGATTTGGAACTCTTACACCAACAACAACAGATTGTTTAATAGCACCAGAGCCCATTAATTCATTCTCAACTTCGGTCGCAGAAACATTCTCAGACTTCCAGCGGAACGTATCTCCCAATCTATCAACAAAGTACAATAAGCCATCTTCATCCATTCTCAAAAGATCGCCACTTCTAAACCATGCGTCGCCTTTTTTAAACACATTGGTAATAATTTTCGAAGAAGTCGCCTTTTTGTTACCATAATAACCTTGGAAGGATGTTTCTGGGTTTTTCGCATTGACAATTCTCATCAATAACTCACCAGGTTCATTTTTTCCCGGACGCGTAGCAAACCCTGTTTTCGGGTCTCTCCAAATTTCATTTTCGTCCTCAGGATCCATCTTCACCAATTTCTGTTGAAGGGACAAAATGAGGTTGATTAGTGATCCATATTTTCTACACGCTCCAACACCAAATTCACCATACTGCAAATTCGTAGTAGCTATCGGAGATTCCGTTGACGCATAAAATTCGCCAATGGCTTTTATATGGAACCTTTTTTTGAACTCGAGCCATATATCCGGACGTAACCCATTACCATATGCTATAGTAACCTTGTGAGCCTGCTGGTCAGGATGAGGCTTGGAGTGTAATAAATAACGGCATGTTTCACCGACATACTGAATGTGCGTGGCGCCCGTAAGTTTTGCTTGGGTCCAAAATGACGTTGCCGAGAACTTCTGGGATATAGAAACACAACCACCCGCTAATAAGGTCGGACAAACACCCAACATTGCAGCTGTAGAATGATATAGTGGCATAGCGGTCAAGACTGTAGAATTTGAATTTATCTTCATAATATGTCCAAAAAAACACGACGCCATGAATGCCTTTCTCCATGACATTATAGCAGATTTGGGTAAGCCAGTTGTGCCGGACGTGTAGATCAAGGCGCAACACGAAAAATCACTATCATCTGGTCTTCTAGTGTTATCAGGAGCTCTGTATTTCGGTCTTGAACTTTCTTGCAAAACTCTAAGCAATTCGCGTTCATTAATGTAGTGAAGTTTAACATGTGGTAACTCTTCATTAATGGCGCTTTCTGTATCTCTGATGGGACCAGCGCAATCCGGGTCAATAAAAACTTGAGTGACGTTTGAAATCTTTAAACAATGGACTAATGGCTTATCCTTAGTGTTGAAATTCAAGAACGCCGGTATTGCTCCAATATTCCACAAGGAGAGCCATAATATTATAAAAAGTGGTTTGTTCATACAATCCACACCTATTGTTTGATCAGCCGTAACACCAAAATCATTTTTAAGCATGTAGGAGAATCGCAATACCATATCGTACAATTCCTTATATGTATATCTTTCTAGCGTGAATTGCTCATCATAAATAGGGAATCCATTCTCATCCTTCTTCGGAGGAGGAGCATTCTTTTTGGGTCTAGGAAAAGAAACAGCCCAATTATTTGGGTGTTTCAAGACAGACTTCTCAAAAGGATACCAATAACTTGCCTTTCCTCTATAACAGTCCAAAGCGTATGGTATTGCTTTGCTTAACACTTTTCGTACTAATAAGATATCATCCTTGACGTGATACTTAGCATCAAGTAATTGCGAAGCTAAGACTGCTGCCGCTGCGATCTCTATACCCGACATGTTAAAATTGTTTAGATTAAATACTCAACTAATTTTGCAATGATTAAACGTAGCGAAGGGGAGTTGTATCGAATTTATAGTCTCCGCAGACTCCCATGAGATACTGATTTGGTAATTGTCCCGTGATTTTTACAAATAGATACCAAAAAAAATTAGGCAACAGCGAATTGGCACAAAGGATAGATACAGGGTATATAAAAGGAGTCTGTTGATTCTTATTATGGTCTATTGCAATAAGTGCTAATAATTCTACCATTTACAACCTATATATCATATCATGAAGTTTTTCTAAACGTTTACCTTTGCTCGGTTAATATTCAAATGATATCACATGGGTGCGAAAAAACTAAAACCCTCTTTGCTTCCCCTTGACGGGCGGGATAACCGCAAGACTACAACATTGTCATTGTTGTGTCTCAGAAACGGCTGAAGATACTATTCCTGCAAGGATAGAAAGCTACTAACTAGAGTTCAGGGAAGGTTTAATTTAGTGAGATGTCGTATTTTATCTTCTCCGTAACATTATTTTGTAAATGTAATCCAAAAGAAGAAATGACAAACTTCCCCGACAACTTTTATGCTATTGTTTGAAGGTGTAGAAGCTTGGGTTTGAACATGGTTTCCAATTTTTTCTTTTTACCTATTCATGTCGTTTTATATCTATCAAGAAAAATATCTGTGATAATATCCGAATAAGTTACAACGCCTTACAGATACAGAACTTTCTGAATTGAAATAATTGTTTGAAAGGCACATTTTTGTTCGAGCATCCATTGAACCTGAAGATTATATTGTTTGACATATCATACAAGTTGATCTCAGTGTTTGCTACAATAGAGACATAATTATTTTAGGACTGCCACCTCACTTAACATTGATTCATATATAAAGAAAAAGGCGTGAATTTATCCTATGTTCTTCATAAATGTCAATTGGCATGTAAGCTTAAGCTTAGAGTGGACTCGGTGTTTCTATAGTATAGCCTTTTCGCAATTTTTGTTCTTTATTTTGAAAAAATACATATTATTCTTCAAAATAACTATATAAGAGCATAAGTTAGGGATATGTCATGAAACAGAAAACAAGAATCCTACACTAATCTGAAAATTAGTGCTATATCAAAGATCTTAGCTCTTTGTTTTCTTTTAATTTTATCAAATCATCTTGCTGCCATATTTTGCAACTCTCTTCTTTTTCTGCCTCTTTGATCTCGCACATATTAGTTTGGCCAATTTTTTACTGGCTCAAAAATTTCCAAATATCACAAATTATCTTTCTCAAAGAAAACGTAGCACCAAACAAGGAAAGAGGACGAATATCCTGGCAGAATGTTTGCTCGACCAAGCTTGTTCTTTACGAAGAATACGATGGTATTGAAAGTTCTATCTCAAACCAGAGTGTCTAGGGCATCTATTATACCAGTCCAGAAGCCTTCTAATTTTTCATCGATATTTTCAAACTTGAGATTTGTAAGAGGACATTCTTCTATGACTTTAAGGAATGGGGGAATAGAGCAGTTCTCAAAAAATGCATCTATTAATATTAATTTTAATAAGGAAAGCAAAGTTGTAGCTAACAGGGCAGTTGGTTACTGGTTATTAGGAACTTCTACTTTAGTGTTTGGTATCGTTGTGTTAGGAGGCCTTACAAGATTGACGGAATCGGGATTATCTATCACTGAGTGGAAACCAGTAACGGGGGTTCTTCCTCCCTTAAATGAGGAGCGGTGGTTGCAAGAATTCATGAAATATCAAGAGTCACCCGAATTTAAGCAGCTAAACTCGCATATAACGTTAAGCGAATTCAAATTCATTTACAGTATGGAGTGGGGTCATAGGCTTGTTGGTAGATTCATTGGATTATTTTTTGTGCTCCCTGCATTATATTTTTGGAAAACTGGTAAGTTTAATTCACTCACTACTAAACGAGTGGTAGGGTTAACTGCTTTATTGGGATTGCAAGGAGTCATAGGATGGTGGATGGTTAAATCAGGTTTGGATGAGGCTCAATTAGCAGAAAGAAGATCTAAGCCGACTGTGTCTCAATACAGACTTACTACCCATCTTGGGGCAGCCTTTTTGATGTATTTGGGTGTTTTATGGGCAGGTATGGATGTATTAAATGAAAATAAACTCATCAAGGACTCGATCAAGTCTCCTGAGTCTTTGAAAAATTTTTTATCTAAAATTCAGAATCCAGCTTTAAAAAAGTATAGATATATTGCAACAGGTTTACTAAGTTTGACTTTCCTAACGGCTTTGTCGGGCGGAATGGTTGCTGGCTTAGATGCTGGATTGATTTATAACACTTTTCCTCATATGGGTGATGACTATTTGCCAACTATTAACGAATTGATGTCGCCAATATTTGCGCATAAGGCTGACAAGTCTGACTTGTGGTGGAGAAATCTTCTTGAAAATCCTACTACAGTTCAGCTCGTTCATCGTTGTTTTGCGATCACAACTTTTTTCTCTGTTTTAGCTGCTCACGTCTCAGTTGCTAGACATAAAGAGCTTTTTCCAAAGGCTGCTTTAACGCTGAATCGTATCCTAATGGGAATAGTAACCCTTCAAGCTGCCCTCGGAATTAGTACTTTAGTTTATTTGGTTCCAATTCCCCTCGCCGCTGCTCACCAGGCAGGTGCCTTAGCTTTGTTGACTTCGTGTTTGGTATTTTTGACCAAATTGAAAAGACCAAGAGCTCAAGTAGTATCTTACATTAATAAATCGTTGAAACAAAAGCTTCTCAAGAAGCAATGATGCTGATAATGACTTTAATAATACAATTGTACATAGTATTTACATGGAAAATATATTTACCATATGCGTTTACTTGACATTTCGTATCTTTTTACTTCTTCTAAACCATCGTCATCAAGATTGTCACGGCCGCTGCGCTTGTTTAGGATTTGTCGATTACGCAACTCCTCGATAGTTGGAGGAACTGATTCATCATGGTCATAAAGGTAAGATCGTGTAGTCGGATTGATAGAAGATGCTTCTGAATTAGGAATGCCAGGAAGAAATGACAAATCTATGGGAGAAGAAAGAAGAGACTTCTCAGCTTTGGGACTTGAGTCAGGTGAGCTTTGATATGCGTCTTTATCATCATTTTCTGATATAGCAGTCGGCGAATGTGAAGATGTTATTGGGGACAAGCTACTATAAGTAATCGTGTCTTCTCCTTCTGGAGGGTCCACTCTCGATACTTTGAACGAGGAGGTTGACTGGTTATGCTTTTCAGAGGACAGCTCCATTTCACGATGTAAATTTTCTTTGATCGTACTATGAGCTTGAAACTCACCTTCAATACTAATAGCCCATTTCAAAATAATTAGACCTAAGATCAATCTGATGAATAAAACAATGAAAAAAGTCGTCAATATGAGTATGGCTTTCACTAAATACGCGTAGACTTGCAGTGTCTCGCTGGAAACTACAAGCAATTGTTTGAAGTCTGGAAGAGTCATTCGAAGAAAACAAACAACAGATGCAAGCAACGGTAGCCCGATCCTCTTCGTTAGCACAATATAATCTGACAAATCATTCAGTAGATTAGCAGCCGGATTTGGAGTAGTTTTGAATACTTGCAAAAAATCCAAACTTAAAACATGAAGAAACTTTCGATAGACCCTTGGCCTGATCTTATTAAATTTCGTGATATAGCAATGCTTTAGCCAATCGACAAAAATTTCGCTCCCAATTACTACGATGCTGGGGCCAAATATGGCACCAAACCAAGTATTCCAACTTTTCCAACTGTTTGGTATTAATCCCATCTGTGTACTATTTATCTGAAGCAAATTCCTCAACGCTATTATGCTAAGCATCAAAGACAATTGGAATCGTTCTGTTAAATCAGCCATTGATATTTGAAATAGTCCCTCTCGATCAAATTTCTTGAAAACAGAACCTTTTAGCTCAGCAAATTGATTAGAAAGAAGCAATGTTAATAAGGCATTAGAGTAAGAATTGGCAGCCACATTCAATGAAACTGTTTGATAGATGAGGATGTAGGCATGTGATGTCAAATAAATGAGTGATATAAGGAAGAAGATGAAGAGTTTTGCCCCGTTTTTTCTCAAATCCTCATATGAAGCCATTGGTGTAGAATATAAAATTGCAAGAATATCTTGCCCAATAGAAGAACACAATTTTTCCGCTACCTCCAAGACACCAAACATGACATAAAGCTTGATATGTGCTTGACCCCTTACATCATGATACATTCTGGATATATCCAAATTGGGGGGACTTAATAAAAAAACAGACATTCCAATCATCAGTAGAGTAATAATATCTCTTTTAACCCAATGTAATTTTTTTATAATGAAGGAGCTACGAAACTGTGACGTCTGATTGAAGTTAGCAATACAGTCGCAGATACCAGCGTAGGAAAGAATGATTATCTTAAGGGGAACAAGGGAAAATACTGTTAAGACTGAATTCAAACACACAAGTAACCCGAATATCATAAATCGCTCTAAAACAAGAGGCACTTTGATTAAACTTGAGAGCTGCTCGTATGACTGTTGAGCCTCAGCCTGAAGAGGGTCTTGCTCATTAAGTTTGTCCCCATGTTGAGGCAAGTTCAACTCGACTTTCAACAATCGATATAATGATAGCAAGCTTGTAGGCTCTGAGCCCCTGAGTGTATGATACAAGCGATTATTTGAAATGAAGTTTAAAAAGGAAGTCGCCGTAGATGACCTTGATCTGCTTCGCCCTGTGTAATTAATCGATCTTGACCTTGATCTTGACCTTGATCTTGATCTTGAGTCGTTTGAGCAGCCCAATCGTGAGATAGAAGAAGAAGGCCCATCCAGCAGGCCACTTTGCTTGCTGGTAGCTTTATATAGGGCCATAAGGAGAATCTACTAAAATCTTCTTTTCAGCTCTGCTCTTTGATCTTAATATTATGCTTGATGTCTCTTTGTTAAAGGTTTCTTGATTACTGCATTTGAAGTTAGGTGAAGTCACGAGCAAATTATTATCGAAGATCGCTGCGATATCGATATAGAATCTCAAGTTGGGAGTGGTTCGTCTGATAATTCATAGTGGAAGGAAATCTCCAGCCATGAACCTACTAAGCTTAAACGATTTTTTGGCTCTGATAGAGTCTTTCCCTAAAAGAGATCTTCTAAGCCCTCAAGAAGCTTCAAAGCTTCTCCTTATCATTACTGAGCTTCTCGTTGACCATAATGTGGAACCAGCTTTGCTCAAGTTTTTAAGCAGATTTTTAACTCAACAGTCATATGATGACATTGTGGAGGAGAGGAATATAGAGCATGAATGTGGTTACATACTATGCAACAATGCACCTCAACAGAGAGTTCGTCGATTATCGGCTAACGGTAATGGTACCATTTCAGCGTCGTTGAATGATCCTACAGCTTCGACGAAATTTCAAATATATAACAGAAAGCCTTCAATGATTCTTCCAAACACTTACTTAAGCCAGTATTGTTGCAAGGAGCACTACCAAGCATCATTATTCTATCGAAATCAACTTTCTAGTGAGGCCATGTTTGCGAGAAAAGATATTTTGATTGCATCTCCATTCCCACCGAATTATCCTTCGACTTGGTATGAAAACGGAATCACATGTTTAGAGGAAGTGCTAGCAAAGCATGCTGAGTTAAAGGGGCAAGGAAAGACTTTGAGTGATGTGATCACCATGATGAATGGTCTTAGTATGGCCGATGGCCACCCTAGTGATGAAACGAATGATTTAATTAAATTGGTGGAAGATTTTCAGATAATTGAGAGAGATGGTGATACAAACGATGATGACAATGAATTAAACGACTATGACAATTATGACAAGAATAAGCTTTCAAAATCTACCGATGATTATCTTACTAGCAATAAAAGCTTTGGAGGCTATGTAGTATAATATTGTTAGCATGTGTCGAGAAATTCGCAGTAAATACTCTTATTTACAATCGAGCTTCTACTTAATAAATGCATTAAAATTTGAACTTTTTATCGAAACTTTCCCCATTCCTGTAGCTATGAAATCCAACGTCATCTAGAAGATCACCCAATCTCTTGTTCATGCCAGTTCTTTCTAATAAAGGAATCCCTTTTTGGTTCTTCCTATTTCGAGACATATCATATTGATGATATTCGGGGTAAGACTTCAGACATAGCTCTTTCAGATTAAGGAGATCAGAATGCTTGAAGATATTATTCTGCTTCAATTTCTTTAAAAGAGTTTCATATTTTCCTATCTGATGGTCATAATGGGAATTCATAGATTTTTGGAGACTTGATTGTTGTAAAAAGATTGGAGAATTTTTTTCTTTCAATGACTTGTAATGTTGGAAATATCGGTCGAGCTGACTCCTAAGTTCTTTAGTAGCAAGGTTCAAATCTTTTTTCCAACTTAAAATATGTTTTTGGATACTTCTATCAATATCCAGGGAAGAAACTGACGAAGTGTTCGGCTTATTATTTTTTGCTAACTCCACAAAAGACTCCCAGATTCCTTCACCCTCTGCGAGTGTCTCATAGTAGTATTTGGGCCAAACTTTTTCGTGCTCGCCCCATCCTTTACTACCTCTGACGCTGTAACTTCCATCGTCGAATTTCGGCTCGCTTAAAGATTGGTCACCTAAAGACAGCTCCCAGACAGTAACTATTCTTGATAACTTCATCAGATGCTTAATGTCCAAGGCAACCTTTTTGAGCGGCTCAAGTCGTGGATAAGGCATTCTTATGAACGGAATAGACATGGGACCTGCTTCAGTTAAATTTATTTGTACTCTGTAAGGACCTTTCACGTTTACTATATTTTTTAAATCATTGAAATGATGATATATATTTATATCATACTCAATGCTAGGTTTTATTATGCTTTCAACATATTCAGGATCATACGCATCTTTTATAAGGGTTCTCTTTGTCGAGCCGGGTATAAATAGTTTTGATTTGATATCTGTTTCATTAGCAGCGTAATACTCTTTTACATATGGCAAAAGAAAGGGATTGGGCAACTCCAGTCGTTGTTGTCTTGGTTTGATATATCGACGGAGAACTTTTTCAGAGTTTTCATAGCTAGTGCGTAGCTGCAGTTTACCAAGCTTGAAATTCCACAGTCTTTGTCTTAATTTAAATTTGATGTCTTTTGGTGGGTTGAGCGCAATCGAAGGAGATATGGTTTGTTTCATCAAGACAGGTAACTCTTTATTCCTATTAATATCAATTTCCTGTTTATTTCGAAGATATTGAAGTCGCCATTGCTGATTTACAAACAGTTGATCACGATACGCATCCAAGAGTTTCAACAAAATGGACCAAGAGTCTCGCTTGTTCATCAAGACTTGAGCTAAAAGCTGCTCAAGCTCTATAGCGATGAGAAATTTTTCAGTAAATATATTCGGATTCTTCAACGAACTTGTCTCAGAAAGCAGGAAACCTTCTCTAATAGCATAATTTAACTCACTGTATATCTTTTTAACATGTTTATGGGGATAGAAGCAAATACTTTGTTCTTCTGTGATGCCATTGATATCGATCAGCTCAAGTGCAGATGGAGGCAATTTTTCTAGCTTTTTTAACGACCTGATTAATGATCTGTAGGTGGAAGTTACTGCTTTCCTATGGGTAATTTTTCCCCAAAAAGATGCTCTCGTCATCAGAAGAATTATCAGCCTGGTCTTGAGAATGCATAGGCCACTTATAACGGTAAAGGCATTCGCGCTAAAAATATTGAAAAAAGATACTGCTCTTGATTAGGCTTTATTGTAGGAAACCTATATAATTGACAATGGTAAGCACCTAAATCCAAAGGATGGATATTAATTTCAGTACTAACAATGTTTAGCCTCCCAAAACTTCGAAGATTAGCCAATTGACTATCTTAAAGTTTAAACGAGACAGAACTACATGGGTGATACCTTTGGACTTAACTATAAAGAATAATTTTACCTTGAAAGTATTTAAAGAGAAGCTAAAGGAGTCGATAAACTCATCAGGAGGGCTAATTATAAATGATTCTGAGTCGAGAGCCTCTGATTATGAAGCTGAAAATGAAGAAGAAATGGCAATACCAGTACCTAAGTCTGGCTATGCAGATGAGATGGATGTTGCTCTGGACGACGACTTAAATGTTGTGCATCAAATTGGCATAGAAGAAATAAGATTAGCGATTCCTAAAGACAAACTGTCGCCTTATGATAACCAATGGATCGAACTTCATGAGGATGAAAGTTTACAGCGCATTTTGTTTAGTGATTATGATATCATCGCATTTCGCTACACAGGGGATGAAAATTTCACAATACGTGAAGCAGCATACGTAGAGTGAAAGTGAGATTTTAATTTTACGGCAATAGTTCGTTTATCTTATGTTGAATAAAATGACTAAATTAAATTCTACGGACTGAGTATATTGTTCTTCCTAGTCTAGTATTTGCCGGAAACTGGACTGCTATTAACCGTTCCACTTACTTTTCTTATGCTTCCAGGAGTTATTCTATTATGATTCGGGGAGTACTGTCCCTTATTTGGACTATTAGAATTTGTCCTCGAGCTAGAACGAGTTTTGGGGTATTTGACATTATGCACAGGCGATGAATGTGGCGAGGAAGACAATGTTGTGCTTACTGTTCTGGTTGTAGTTGTTGTAGTAGTCTTAGTTAACAGAACGGGTTGATTTTGACTATTGACAGAAATTGATCTGAGAACTTTCCAGTCATTATTGGAAGTGTTTCTCTTGCGGGGAGCGTTGATCTCGCCACCTACTGGAGTTTCCAGATCTTCATCCACATTATATTGACCAGTATTGAATCTCCTCGAGGGACTTTGAATTCCTTGCATGGATGCTGTACCTTCCTCATCCGAATTATTAATTATTTCAACAACTCCTTCCAGTTCATCTTCAAAGCACTTTCTTGGCTGACCAGGTGATTCCATAGGGACAGCAGTCTGTATTTTTGCTGCCAAGGCGCCACTTATTTTCCTCCTTCTTATTGGTGTGTGAAATGAAGAATCTGGTTGAGTGACCGATGAATTTATTTGTTGCTGGTGTAATTTCCTTTGCTTTGCTTCTTGTCTCATCCTAGTTTTGTATTCTTCGTAAGAACACAATGAATACAAGCCTCCCAAAAATTCATCAGGCTGGTTGTCCAATACCATTGTGTGCCTCCAATCCCTGAAATCGTTCTGGTGCAAGTACAACCAATGTTGCTGTGGTCCAACTACCATTCCCGGCCTGATCATCCTCATGTACCCGATACATTCATTCGCGGTAAAACCATTAGTATATATCAAGTGAGCACCAATAAGACAGCCTGTTCTTCCCAAACCAGCTTTGCAGTGAACAGCTATTTTACCGCCTTTATTAATAACACATTCTGCCGCACCAATAAACTTTTGAACATATTCCAAGGTCGGACATGTTCCGTCATCAAAAATCATATCGATATGTTTAATACCTCTCTTTGTAAACTCTGAGGCGTCATATAAATGCGAGTTTAGTCTGACGACTAATTGGACGTTATTTGCTATGAAGTAATTAAGAACCTCCCTAAATGGTTCATTAAGGTAACCTGGTCTCTTTTGTTGTGGGGAAGCAAATGCAATAAAATCTTTCGATATAACATTAAAGTCACCTTGATCAACTCTTTCATATTGTTCATATTCCTCTAAATTAAAGGAAGTCAAATCAATCATACCTCGGCCCTTGGCTCTCCACATTCCATATACAATATCCTGAATCGATATTTCAAAATCAGCATTTGAGTATCCAGCATCTCTGAAACACTGTAATGGTGGATCAATTTGACATAAAGGTTGCAAAACTTGGTGAGGAGACCAAGATTGAACAAGAATTAAATAACAACTAAGTAAGCATGCTGCATTTGCTCTATCTTTAGGATTTGTGGAACTGTAAAATACGATAGCCTTGCCTTGGTTTGTTTCCTCATTCAAGAGGTTGTGCAATACTACAGCAAATCTGTAAAGGCTCCCGATATGCAATGGACCAAAATCCAAATGAAAAGCGTTATACGGTAATGCATCTTCCACCGTGAAATAAACCAACTTATCAGAGTCTGTCGGAGTATAATCATAAGCTCCAAGGTAGATACGACCTTAACATAGGTTAGTATAATTTCGAATTTCGTAATAAAGTTAACTTAAAAAATCACTTACTCTTCAAAAACTCTATGAGAGGGATATTCTGCTTGCTTTTGGCCATAACACTTGCACATGTAACAATTCTTTATAAAGATAAATTAGATTATTATCCAATTGAATTAGACTCGCGTTAGTTACACTTTCTGATAGAAGAATGCAGACTAGAAACTATGACCAAAGAACAATAATTCACGCGTTGAAATAGTATGAAAGGAATACTCAATAGGTAAAACAACCAAGACAAATTCTCTTATGAGTGAGCGCTGACTTCTTTCTTTCTAGAGAGTTGTTTACGTTTTTTTGATAATTGCTTCTGTGTTATTGATTTCGCCATGCGCGCACGACACTTCCATATTAAGATATGGCTCCAAGCGAGATTATGGTAATCCAAGATATACCTGTGAAAGATGGTAAGTTTGGAACAACGGAACAATGGGGTTATAGAAGCACTCTGAATGTCAAACCCCAGCTTCAGCTATACAACTGAATGTATATTTTACTGACTACTTAGGCTCCCTCGTTATACAGTTTCTCTCTGGAAACCTTATCGACCCTTAGAAAGTTCAGATTTGGAAGTGCCAGATCGAAAAACATACAAGCTATCATATGTAAGTGTTAAACTCTCTATGGCTTTTACAAACAAACTATACTAACTAAATAAAGACACAATTGATAAACAAAGCTACGAAATAAAGCAGGAAGATGATGGCCAAGTTATTGAAAGTATAGATGAATTGAAAGAAGAATTGCCAGATAATTCCCCTAGATATGTCGTGCTTTCGTATCCATTCACTACTTCTGATGGTATACTTAAAGCTCCGTTGGTAATGCTTTACTGGATTCCTCCAACCAGTGGACAAGATAGTAGAATGCTCTACGCCGGTGCTGTTGAAATGATGAGAGAAAAAGCAGGGGTTTCAAAGTAAGTATAAATAGATATCATAATCTTGGTTCATAAGATACTAACGAAGGTAGACTTATAAAGATTGAAGAAGAGGAAGACTTCGATAATATTGAAGACCAATTATAAGAAGATATATGTATGTGTAACTCTTGGCTAAAATAGAAAGCTGCTTTTTCTGGTATCTTGAATGATGATATCAAGCCCAGCATAGGCTATGAAAGACCCATTTTATTAATTCCTGACACTATATACTTGATAATATAAATCCTTTTGTACTGGATTCTGAAATATACGCTTATGTATAGTAAAACTAGTCCTTCAAAATTATCTGTGCATGCACGATTTTTACATTCAAAAAATTTTTTTTAGACTTCAGTTATGAAAATTTTCAACTAAATTTATATCATATTTTCAGATACACTTTAAAAGATATTCAAATAGAAATCAGGCAAAATGGCTCGTATGCACTCATCTGTATGTGACTTTAGAGAATCATTCTATTATATGCTTGGCTCGGTGATGTTTGATTATACTAGTCATCTAACAATTAAGGTCTTATCAAAAGTTGAAGTTCGCTCTTTTCAAAATTAGAATTTCAATAGAAGCTTTTGGTATTTGATACTTTCTTGTTTTCTTTTCATGATCAAACATTGCTAGGCTCTAGGAGTGGTTTTGTCTGACAAGAAGTTGGAGTCCATCACTGCTGACAAAATTTTTCAAAATTTCAGCCTTCCAAGAGACCTAAGAGCAATTAGGAATTATAGAGCATTTATACTAACAATATTTAGGGAAAAGGTATTTCCTCCTCTGCTACCCCTTACTCTAGAAATCCACCAGCTTGGTTCAAGTTGTCCTCTGAGGATGTCGTTGAACAAATCATCAAGTACGCCAGGAAAGGTTTAACCCCTTCCCAAATTGGTGTTATCTTGAGAGATGCTCACGGAGTTTCCCAGGCTAAAGTTGTCACTGGTAACAAAATTATGAGAATCTTGAAATCAAATGGTTTAGCTCCAGAAATCCCAGAAGATTTATACTTCTTGATCAAGAAAGCTGTCAATGTCAGAAAGCACTTGGAGAGAAACAGAAAAGACAAGGATTCCAAATTTAGATTGATTTTAATCGAATCCAGAATCCACAGATTGGCTAGATACTATAGAACTGTTGCAGTATTACCTCCAAACTGGAAGTACGAGTCTGCTACTGCTTCTGCTTTAGTCAACTAAGTAACGTGGGATGCTTAGCATTGTATTTTATATACGTTCTTAATAATACAAAGTAAAACATATGGGTAGTGCAATCGTGTAATAAGTGCGTAATATTTATCGTAATGCAAACATAAGAGATAGAGTAGGTACCACTCTTGATATTATCATAACTCACCACAGTCAAAGGATAAACTATGGGGGTAAGGTTGTCTTTATTGGCACCTTCTGCTCCGACTGTTGCCATTTCATCTTATGTCGATGTAATAGATAATTTGAAATATATTGAGGTAATAAACAACTCTCGATTTCTCAAGACGATAAAGGCAATTGATATATCGACAGGAAATTTAGTAGTAGTGAAAATACTAATAAAACCTTCTGATGGTCTCCAGACACACTCAATTCACTTACAAGAGGTCCAGGAATTAATTGCAAAAGAGTCACTGCTTTTGTGCCAACTGAAAAGTATATTGCCATGGCACAGGATAATTGAAACAGATAGAGCAGGTTATTTGATAAGGCAATTAGTTAAGACAAATCTATATGATAGGCTATCACTCAGGCCATTCCTTGAACCAATTGAAAAGTTGTTTTTTGTATTTCAAATGCTTAAAATTATAGAAAGCATACACACCCATTTGCATATCCATCATGGAGATTTAAAATTAGAGAACTTTCTTGTCACATCATGGAACTGGCTCATGTTGACAGACTTTGCAGCATATACGAAGCCAACATATATTCCGGAAGATAATCCTAATCAGTTTTATTTCTATTTCGATACATCGGACAGAAGAGCTTGTTACCTTGCACCCGAGAGATTCTACAATTCAAAGAAGCACACACACCCTAAACAAAACATAAACGATAATGGAGCATTTAGTGGTAAGGATCAACTTACAGATTCAATGGACCTATTTAGTTTAGGGTGCATAATAGTCGAATTATATTCCGATGGTGAACCTACTTTTACCTTGTCACAAGCATTTCGATACATGAAGGAGCAATACAAACCTGATCTAAGTGGTATTGAAAATAAACATATAAAAGATATTGTGAGCCGTTTGCTTGTGAAGAGCCCCACAAGCCGTCCCTCTGCTACAACGGTTTTGGAGGAATACAGGAACATATGCTTTCCGGGATTCTTCTACGATTTTTTATTTGAATTCATGTCAGAACTTAATAACAACGACTTGTTTGTAGTTCCTGAAAATCAAACTAATGTATCTTCGAGTGATTTGAGGATAGAAAAGATTTACAATAGTTATGAACTAATAGCTAAGGAGCTAAATTTTAGTTACGATGTTCTGACGTCAACTGATTCCGAAGACATCACGAATCAATTGTCTCTTAATCTACCTGGCATTCCATCCAATTACAAGCTTCGCCCAATGTCAGCATTTTCTGGTAATGAATATCTGGACGAAGCATCTTTAATAATTTTGAATTACGTTTTTTCGATGATGAAATCTTTGCGGAGAACGTCATCGAAACTAAAGGCATGTGAACTAATAGTTGCATTGTCTGAAAGAATCAGCGATGAATGTAAGCTAGATAGATCCTTGCCGTACCTCACTACATTACTTGAAGAATCCACTGAGCAACCTCTATCGAACTTTCCTTCGAATATGACAGCGGCAAAAATTAATGAAATACAGGACTTCTCAGCTAATGTGGTGAGTCTTGCACTAATGTCGATAACTACTATCCTATCCTTGTGTACATATATTACTCCGCTTAATGTTTTGCTATTCACAGAGTATCTTTTACCTAAATTATCAAGACTTACTCGTTCAAATTTCAAAGAAGACCAAATGACATTAATCAAAATAACATTGGCTTCTTGTGTTCCAAGTTTAGCAGAAATTGCTAAAAGGTTTTGGATGATGTCAAATACCTTCAAAAGTGATGTGCTTAAGTCCCATAATGCAAAACTCAAGACATATTCTATCGCAAATGCTGACGAAGACCTATATAACACGTTTAGTATTCCCAAAGAGCAACTTGATTTGGAATTTGAAAATCTATCCTTGCAATTACTCACAGACCCAAAACCTCAAGTGAAGATAAGTTTAGTCAATAGCATTTTACCGTTATGCAGATATTTCGGAATTGATAAAACAAATGACATTTTATTACCTCACTTGATCACTTATCTAAATGGAACCAGCTTTGAATTAAGATTAGCCTTTTTGTCGTCAATGTTGCAAGTGGGCCCTTTTGTGGGTGTATTGTCTTTTGAACAATATCTACTACCGTTATTAGTCCAGACCCTAAAAGACCAGGAGCAGTTCGTGGTCTTGAAGGTTTTGGAGGTGTTTTGTCACTTTGTCGATATAAAATTAATAAATCCAAAAGTTGAGTTCAACGCTTTGGATATTTATAAAGAGCTTTTAACAAGTAGCATAAGATTATTGTTGCATCCAAACGAATGGATTCGTCAATCTGTACTCAATTTGATTTTAGCTATTAGTTCAAATTTGACTGACGCGGATAGATACTGCTTTCTTTACCCCCACATTAAAGGTTTTTTAACTTATGATATAACCACTATTGACTGGAATTCTTTATATCCTTGTGTGAGCCAACCATTGGCAAGGCAAGTCTTTGAAACAGCGATTACCTGGTCTCTCAATGCGACTAATAAGTCATTGTTTTGGCGCCAAAAAAACTTGTCAGCTGCTTATGACTTGAGTACTAGCAAAAAGAAAAAAATCATTTCTTACTCCAAAAACATGGGAAAATCAGTTTATTTGCCTAAATCTAATACTGATTCAACTTTCTCCCCGCTGAACGAAAATACTTCCAATGTTCTTTTGTCTCCAGAGGATAAAAGGTGGATCATCAAGTTAAAAGCCGTGGGACTTCATGATAAAGACTTATGGAAAGTGTTTGTACTCAGAGATTACATTTTTCATGTTAGTAGAATACCTGCTACCAACGCAACTGAGTATGAGAGCGCATTTTTGGAATACTCAAGGAATATGAATATTTCGCCACGAAATATCTTCTTTGAAACCTATTTCAAATCTGAGCCAATCGCCCCAATATCATCCTCGGAGGGACCTAAGTCATCAAACTCAGATGAAGGCAGCACGTCTCGAAGATCTTACAATTCTTCCTTATTGACTAACTTCAGCAAAGTCAAAGCGTCTTTACAAACAGTACAAGCAAACGTTTTTGGCGAGTTGGAAACTAAGCATGATTCGGTTCACGGATCCTCAAATGCCCATATGCATCATGATCATTCAGCATCCAACCTAAACTCCACTAACCGCGTCTTTAGCATCAACAATTCAAAAGTCATCACAGCTAACACCCAACATAACTACAAAGGAGAGAACCCATACATCTTGAAATATTTGGCCACTGTTGATTTAGAACCGGTTTTGGATAGCTTCCCAGAGTTCGGTCCATTGATCAAGGACACCAAATTTTCTACAAAAGAGGATTGGAGCCCAAAAGGGGTATGTGTAGCTAACATCAACACAAACATTGAAAGCAAGGATATTGATTCCTTAACTTGCGTTGCAGTGGGGCCGACATCAGAATTTTTCGTTACCGGCTCAGAATCTGGTCTCGTAAGAGTCTGGGATACCTTTAAGCTTGAAAAGATATCTAGCCTGAGGAAACCAAGCACGTCAATCAATTTTCAATCCGCCATAACATCAATCAATTTTCTAAAAAATAGATTTGTTATTTCCGTTACAACTAAGAGTGGAATGATTAATCTTTTGAAAATAGATGTTACACGATCCAAAAATAAAAGGATTACAAAGTATTCTAAACCGTCACTAATAAGGTCACATCAGATGAACATAGAAGAGGACGGTTTTTTTATACATTCAGAATTATTTGAAGATTCAAAGCAATGTATGCTCTTGGGAATCACGTCTACTTCAAAATTAATCGGATTTGATTTGATTAAGATGGAGAAAAAAATTGAACTTCAAAATCCTTTAATAAATGGAGTTGTAAATACCTTCATACATGATGATAAGTGTTCCTGGATATTAGTGGGATTCAGTACTGGTATTTTATGTCTCTGGGATTGTAGGTTTAGTTGCATACTTAAAACCTGGAGAGTATCTCAGAACAAAGATAACATTGAAATTAAAAAGTTAGTTTTGTTACCGAGTGAGATGAAATTTGATTGGCTCGCAAGAACAAGAAAAGACCTAGACTATTTTGCAATGATAGGAGGTAGTAACGAATCATGCATCACTATCTGGGAAATCCCATCATTTGAATGTCGATGTGTTTTAAACCCAAACACTGTCAGATCAGACACTATGAGCTTTTCGCTTCAGGAGGTAACCACAAACTCAGATTTGTTGTCGGCTTCAGATATCTTGTCATCTTTAACAGCTTTCAGCCGTGATGAAACCATCGATTACAAAATGACGAAGGACTTGAATATAACTAAAATTGCATCAAAATTCTACTTAGCAAGCACAACCTTCGATAAGCGTATTACACTTTGGAATCTTGAAGATCCGGTGGCGTCGATTTCAATTAATAATGGGTCAAGTACCCAATTTGTTGTCAAAAAAGGTTCAAATTATAATTCTATTGGTCAAGTTACAAAAGAAAAGGGCTTGGAAAGGACATCCGAAGACACAATTCGTGGCTTTATGAATCTGAATATTACACATGAAGACGTCATTAATGGGATAGAAGTAATTTCGAAGCCTTCGAACATGATAATTTCAGTAGACCGTAGCGGCTACATTAACTTATATAAATAGCGGAATTGTTCCGTTGGCCTGTTGTCTTCTCCTGCATCTAGCTAGATATTTTAGCCTGTATATTACATGCCATTCAATTTTTGTTTAACTTTGTAGCTGGAATAAATTTCGAATGCCCCCATGTTTGCGACGCTAGTAATTATTCACGGTCTTTTAACATAAAAACGCTGGGATGTCATCTTCTGAGGTCCAAGGATTTCAAGTCGCTTTAGAGGAGGCTCGTAAGAGTAAGTAGCTACTTGATCTAGTCTCAGCTAGTTCTCAACTAACATATTTAAGGCTATGAAGAAGAAGGGATTCCTATTGGAGCTGCCCTTGTCGATGAAGATGGTACTGTTCTTGGAAGGGGCCACAATATGCGAGTACAGAAATCATCACCAACATTACACGCAGAAATAGCAGCCTTGGAAAATGCCGGCAGATTAAGTGCCAGCGTTTACAGAGGATGTACCATGTACACTACGTTATCACCTTGTGATATGTGCTCTGGTGCATGTATTTTATATGGAATTAAGAGAGTTGTTTTAGGTGAAAACTCAACTTTTGTTGGAGCGGAAAAGCTTTTAGAATCCAAAGGAGTCAAAATAGAGAACTTGAACAACGAAGAATGTAAGCATTTGATGGCCAGTTTCATTAAGAAACATCCCGAAGAATGGGCTGAGGATATTGGTGAATGAGTTTACTAAGTCATTTATAGATTTTAATAATTTATATAGAAGATGAATATCGCGATATCATTTTTGTGAATATAAATTTTATAGATATTTTTAAATATATTTGTATTTGAATTTAAAGATGGATGCTATATCTGATACTGTATTCACTGATTTAACGGTTAATAGTTCATCTAGCGATGATCCGTCATTACTTACAGTAGTGCTTGACATATCGCCTAAGGGTTGGTTTAAATTAAAGGATAGAATGACGATTCAGGAAGCCACTAAATATTTGTTAGTATTTTTAAACGCACATTTGTCTCTCAATAATTCAAACAAAGTTGCATTTATAGCCAGTGGTCCTAGTCACTCCAAATTTTTGTACCCTAATCCTGAAAAGAATTATGACGAAGTAGTAGGAGCAAAAGAAAATGATGGGAACAGCTCAGTTGGACAAAGTGAAGATGGAAGAAAAAAGCTGAAACCAGAGTTGATCAACAAGGATATGTATCGACAATTCAGGATAGTGGATGAGGCAGTGTTGGAGGAATTGAATGAATGCCTAGAGGAAATTGGTGATAAAATTACCGAAGACACACTGTCTACTTTATCTGGTGCTATAAGCATGGCACTTACATACACTAACAGAATACTTAGAGTAGATCTGTCTATTTCGACGTCCACGGCTTCTGCAATAAGCTCCACGGCACATATGACAGCCTCTGGCTCCTCTGACTTAGTAGTACCTAATGCGACTACAAGCTCTTTGACCTCCATGAAATCAAGATTACTTATAGTCACTACAAGAGATGATGACAACTTAAGATATATTCCCATCATGAACTCTATCTTTGCTGCTCAAAAAATGAGACTATCTATAGATGTTGCAAATTTAGGAAGCAAAAGTTCCTCTTATTTACAACAGGCTGCTGATGCTACCAATGGAGTATACTTGCATATCAGTGACCCTCAAGGATTAATTCAAATATTATCCACCGCATTCTTTATCGAGCCTTCAATAAGACCGTTGATAATACTACCTACCAATTCAAATGTCAATTACAGAGCAAGCTGTTTTATTACCGGAAAATCGGTCGACTTGGGTTATGTATGTTCTGTGTGTCTCTGTATAATGAGTATCATTCCAGAAAATGATATGTGCCCAACTTGTGGCTTAAAATTTGACGCCAAAGTTCTCGAGCAATTGAGAAGGGGTCCCTCATTTCTTGGAAAGAGAAGAAAACTAGACTCAACTGCCGCTGCATAATCAACTAAAAATATAAATGTATATTATTGGTCATATTTAATTCCATTATTTATCACCCCGAAATCGAAATCTTTAGGGTAATGATGCTTGTCTATCATATGTAATCGTCTCTTTTTAGGTGTAGAGAAAAATCTTTTGCAGCCTTCATCGGAATATTGCAAACACTTGAAGATCTTCGTCCCCTGTTCTTGTTTAATTTTCAAAAGAGGGTTGTGATTCTCATCTATGTGGAGATTCAAAAAATACTCCGATGGGAACTTACGTTTACATTCAATACAAATGTAATTATGTGAAGTGACAATATGATTTTCGTACTCATAATAGTTTGAAAACAGGATGGAGTTACTAGGACAAGATGGTAGATCGCAAGTCATAGGAAGCCTTGGCTCCGTAGGAATCCCTCCCGTATCAATTTCTAATTCATTTTCTTCTTGCCTCTTACGTTTTCCCATCGCAAAACGTATGTTAAGCTAAATTTCTCATACGTTTTTTCGAATACGATAACTTCATCAAATTCGTATCAAAGAATATAACTTTTTTTTTTTAAATTGGTAAATAAGTCATAAAGATGGCAAATTGTGAGATAGCTTAGTATGGACAACTTAAAATTCAATGATAGCGCAGCTAAACGTCAAAAAATTCTACCTGAAGCTTTATCTCGGACGACTAAAGGAGACCTAGATCCTATCTTTTTCCAGCATGCGGCGTTTCCAATGGTTGTGAAACAATTTGAAGACGACGATGTCTCAAGAGAAGTATTTGAGTATTTGAACAGTGTCAGAAAAGAGGCTGAAGCTGATCAATGTATTCATTTTGCGGAAGATAAGACACAGTCATTTGAGCAGAACGACCTGCGAAACCATCGAACGAGAGATGCTTCTAAGGAGGAGAGTGCTCACAGAGAGGGTTTACGTTTATCAGAAAATGTCGAAGTTTCGAACGAATGGAAACTGAAAGTTATGACAGCACTTTTAGATTTGAAAGAACAGACAAGAAATATGAGAGACAAAATCCTACTCACAGACTCTTCTGAGATAATAATACCCCTGAATGCATCTTCATGGAGGCGACTAGTGTTTCAAAGCCCCGTACCTCCAATTGAGTTTTTCATTATACAGTTAGATCACCTAACTATAATTAAATTAGTAATATACTTCACAAAATGGCTAAGTGGTTCTATTGATCAAAATCTTTCACGGTGGATTTGGCTGTTGTTTATTCGACTTGATGCCCCTTTAGATGTCAATGAAACATCAATTATTAGGGATCTAGGCAAGAAGGCACTTAAATTGTGCAATCATAAAAGATTCCACGAGTTTTCAGAGCTATCAAGAATCACAATTAAAACTACTTTAGTCATTGTTAGTGAATACTTTGGACAGCGTGATCTCTTAGACTAAAGAAGTGTCAACAGATCTTTAAGATAAAAATCCAGTACTATAACATGTCTATTTGACTTAATTTTGTATATGCACTCAAAAATATATACGTCCAATATTTTTGAAATAAAATTACTTTGATATATCAACTAAAAAATACAAGAACGCAATGGCACCGAAGATAAGAGAGGATTTAGTTATACCGTAAGTATAGTAATTATATAAGTCATAAATCAGGTTACTAATATGTCATTAGATACCGTCATGTACCAGCAAAGCCAAGGGACGAAGCATCTGGCATGATTACCCAAGCATTGCCAATGGCGGCCATGTTCATGAGAAATAAGCTTTTATCTTGGTCAGCATTATTTATCGCGCTACAGTCGTATTTAAATGAGCCATCTAACAAAGTTGAAACTTCGGAAGGTTCTCAGCCTCCTCTTTTAAGAGTTCTTTTTGCTATAATTGCGCTCGCGACATGTTACCTTGATCTTTTATTTCCTAAGTATGGACCAGGAGCACAGAAGGCAAGGCAGGTTGTTAGTACTGCTTCATCTACATTGAGCTCAATTGCTTCCACTGCTACGAAATAGTTGAAATCTAATTCTTTATATTAAAAGTCCTAATATACACAATATTTAATATTACAAGAATGTGCCAAAACGTAAACAGCATTAAGCTAAGGATGCTAAAAGGATGGAAACTAGGGCCAATTAAATACGGCACTGTCTGTTCCCTTATAAGAAACACAGAACTTCAGTGAGCTTGAATTCCAGCTAATATCACATATTCCAACTTGTAAGCCTTTCTCATTCGAAAACTTATCAGATATATCTAAATTATAAATACCAAGAAAAGTTACTGTACTCGAATTACCGGTGCTACCTATTGAAATGCCCCAGACTGAAACTCTTCCATAGTCATCTCCCACTACCAACCACTCTTTGTTGGGCGATAAACTAACGTTGAATAATAGAGGCTCCTGAAGACTTTTCAATTTTGCGTATTCCTCTGATCTAAAGTTCTCCAAAAGAGTCAAGATATTCGTTGAATATATGCAATTGCCGTTTGATGCATCCCAAATGTTAACTACTCCCTCCATAGAAACACTTACCAAGTTGCCGTGATCTAACCATTCCAAGCCAATGATTGGACTCAGATGCCTCTTAAAGGTATTGTTATCAGAGCCAACGTTCAATTCAACACACTCCTTAGTAGAACTATTCATCCATACCTTAATCAGATAGTTAAAATCTGAACATGATGCCAAAAATTTGGATCCATGATCAAAGGCTAAGAAACTGATGTAATTATTATGACCACTCAACTGTCCAACTTGTAGTATTTCTGGCTGAACCACGAATCCCTTCAGTACAGAATAAATGTTAATGGTATTGGTTGGGGATGTAAGGGCGAACTTATCATCAGTAAGCCAACATGCAATGGGAGGCGACGTCAGTATAGACTGTTCCACAACTGTGGGACTTGACTTCATTTTAGTGATTAAATTCATGGTGATCCCATCCCAAAGGTTCACTTGACCGTTAGCATTCACAGACAAAAAATATTGCCCATCTTCATTCCACCTCAAATCCGTAACTAATGTATTCGAAGTATTCACCTCCAAATTGTCATTTGGCATTTTACTTATGATTTCATTCCCTATCGATGGATTAGCGACATTTTTTAATTTTCCATCTGGAGACCAAGCACGAAGCTCACCGTTAATGCTGACAGTGACGATTGCGTTTCCCTTAGGAGACCATGACACTAAATTTATCTCATCTTCAGTACCCAATATATTCGGATGCATTAAAGTAACTGATTCCAATACGCAGTCGTCCTTTATTGCGTTTATAATGGCAGTTGAATCCATCTTACCAAATGCAAAGACATCTACAGTCGGATTCCACTCACAGGTTAAGCTTTCTGGAAACTTTAGAGCCGGTGAGAGTGTTTTCGATTCGAAGTTGTTCTCTAAGTGACTCCCAAAATTACCTTCAGTTACGAAACTCTTCTCACTTTCTTTCTCCTCTTCCATTTCTATATCTCTGTAATTATTACGACTAGACTCATCTTTAGAATATGAGTCTACATAGTCATTCTTATTTCTTAATGTTTGGCTATCCAGGTGTATTCCACTACTTCTTTCATTATCCAACTCGTCTTCTAACAATGCACCAAATAGTGAGAGTTTTTCCTTTGATTGGCCGTCTGATATATCCTCCTCAGATAAGCCAAACAATATTCCCTTTTGAACTAAGTTGACGAGACATCCTGGTTTTACTTTCGATATTATTGATGAATTGTTATTGTCCTCGTGAGATAGACAGAGAGAGTGTTTCTCCAAAGCATAAGCCGCAAGCTCAAACCCTGATTCCAGGAGATACCGCCAAACTAAATAGTTAAGTTCAGTACTAGTAAGTGACATCTATGTATGATGAATCTTCAGCAATCTCTTTTAATTATCTATTTATCAAAAGCTGGTATTTGCGAAGAAGTTTGGTTAAGTTTCTTACACAAAATTGATGTATTGTCGTAATACTGAGGTGGTACTATAATAATAATTATAATCGAGTATTTTACTCGAAAGGAGGTTAAATATTGTATAAAGATGGCATTAAGTACACGGGAGCAACACCGTAAGAGCAGAGCCCCATGGCAAAGCTCTGGTCATACTTCTAAGCTTAGCAATCCGTATTCTAGAGCCAATGCAGTTAATACTACTCAAGACAGTCTGGACACTTTACAATTACCTCATCAAACTGGATCGAGAAAGAATACGAGACGTTTAAGCATACATGCCTCAGCTGCTGCCCAAGCTCATGGTCGTTCACTTCCACAAGGAGCACAGTTCGATGCCAGTAATCTTCCTCCAGTTCCAAAATTTAACCAAAACGATAACGGCAGCGCAGATTCCTTACTTCTGGTGGAGAAAGAAAAAGGAAACGAATTCGCTGATATAGAGAAGAAAATTTTCAAGGAACTCTCGAATGGTACCGCGACGGAGATCGACGATTACTATAAGGTATTGGTGAAGCAGAAGAGCCTTATTACAAAAGATATAAAGACTAGCATTAATCAAAATCAGCAAAACATTATTGAGCTAACAAAAGAACTCAGGGACACCCAAGATGAATTGGTCCACCTTCGTATCTCGACCAAACAATTATATGAAGTTTTGGACGAGTTCAAGGAGAGCGCGGAAAGGCGAATGGAACTTGAAATACCCAGGACTCCTCTGCAATCAAAATCGTCAAAAGCTAAAAGAAAGGATCGCTCATCGGTAATGGTGCTTAAAAAGATGTGGGCAACGGAATTACAATCTTTATTCAAGCATGTCGAGGGTGCATCGAAGTTTGTTCAGCCATTGCCGGGCAGACATGTGTTAGCAGAAAGCGGAAGATGGTATGAAGTCAATGTTGGAACATGGAAGCCAGTGAAGGCGGCACATTTATTTATATTGAATGATTTGTTCTTGATTGCAGTAAAAAAAGGTTCTCAGGAAGGCGGAAATGAAAGTCGCTTACAAGCGATTCAATGCTTACCGCTATCAGAAACAAAGTTGTCTGATATGACTTCTTCACAAGCCCAGAAAGATGAAGGAAAAACTTACTTTATTGGCATTAAGTCCAAAGCACTTAGCTATGTATTTCAGACGGATCGATATGATCATTTCTTGAAAATCACGGAAGCGTATAATAAAGGAATTAGCGAATCTTTTCATAGGAAAAGGCTTATGGATGCTGAAAGATACATGGGAGGAGCCACAGACCTTGGGCAGACTGAAGATGAAAAGCGACAGTTGAGGGAATCGCTTCGAAATTCTGGCATAGCAGACTCTCCACATGACGAAAAAAGACGAAGTGGCCCCCAAAGACAAAGCTCAGAAGTCATTTTGCAGGATATATCAGCTCGAGTTCATTCGCGAAATAGATCTCATGACTTTGAAAGCGTACCTGGGCAAAAATTTGGTGACAACAATACTCAGACATTTAATGACTTAAGGAAGTTAGAAGATCGATTAGACGAAGTGGACGTGGAGATCTCAAATAATAGACATGCTGAATCCGTGGGTTTGATTAAGTATATCGAGAATAAGCTAGACACAATAGAGAAAGATGTGAATGGAATTGAAAATATCCACCTGTCAAATTCAGTAGACGAACTCAAGCTTCTTATTGATGTGATTAAATTGAAAATAAATACGAGAAAGTTGAGAATTCAGCAAAGTTTGGCTTTCGATTTACATGATAATATTGATCGTCTCACGCACTCAGAGGTATATCAAATAATTGAATATTTTTATATCTTCAATCAGCTTAACAAGGTAATCTCATTATATTTACAGGGGTCTAGTGATTACCTTGCTTCTATAATGTCTAAACTTGCAATTGGTGTTCAGGGTTCGACTGTAATTGATGTCGTGAATTATGTGTCTAATCTGATTATCGTTAGTGCCTCGATAATTAAAAGAACTATTATCGCTTATCAAGAGTGTGTGATTCCAATCTTAAAAAAGGATAAGCAAAGTAATGTAGATTCTAGTGGTCTAATTAATTGGTGCATAGAAGAAGCAACACAATTATCAGAATCTGTTAAAAAACACTTGTATGGTACACTTCTCGTTTCTGCCGGGCCAGATCCAGAAACTGGGGAAACAAAGTATAAGGTGAAAGATGAGCAATTGTTTAAAGAATTTATTGATAATACAAAACCCTATTTAGATAATTTGAAATCTGTTGGAGTTAATATCAACTTTCTTTTTGATGATATCTTTGAATTATATAATTGATTACGTATATGAAAAGATAATATATAGTATCATAATTTCATGTATAATTTTGACAAGTCAGAATGCTTTCTCCAGTATGGACTTCTTTTTTTGACGATGTATAATGACACCGAAGCAACAAGTAAAATTCCCATCAAAATCGAGAACAAAATTCCAGGGCCAATGGCATTCAAGAGGGGTTCTACCACAAACGTAGCAGTAGCGGCAAGTATTTGCCTGATAAGGTTGTTAAGTGCAACGCCAGTGGCACCCTTTCCTGGCAAAGACTGAACTATAAATGTGACAGTAGCTCCAATGATAAGCATTGAAGCAAAACCAAAAATTGCTGTTCCAACTAAGGGAACAACCCAGTGTTCGCCATACCTAATAGACCAGCCAAAAATTAGGCATGCAGCGGGAAACAAAGCAACTGCAGTTACTACATTCCACGAAATTCTTGCCTCCGGTACCAAATTTCCATTATGTTTCTTTGCATAGTTGTTAAGTAATCTATCGTTCCACCTTCCTCCAAAGACCGATGCTATTATGTAAGTCACTGAATTAGGGATATACATCAAACCAATTATTATAGAGCTGAAATTATATGGCTCTTTCGCATATGCATATGATATAGTCATGTTGAAGAAATACACCACCGCAAAAGTTGTGGCAGAATAAGTAATAGTCCATGCAACCGGTGGATAAGTCAATAATACAACAGCATGAGTTGGTCTTATAATTAAATCATACAAAGTCGAACCAAATCTCTTCCATTTGTTTGCCCCTTCTTCGTCATTCGATGCACGATTACTATATTGAGATAACTCCCGTTTCAAAGTTTCGTCAACAATTTTCTTCGAATATTGTGATCTTTCTGTGGTTAATCTGGTTAAACTTGGCATGACGGGATCAATCATAGGATACTCAGATGTCAGACGTATACTAGGCTGAGAAACTGTTCTTTCAATTTCCTCCATCTCTTGTGATATATCCAGTTCGTTTTCGGACTTCATTTTCTCCTGTAACATTTTACTTATAGCTCCAATATTATCACTTTTTCTCAACGTCTCTGGAAGAAGAAACATTATAGTCATAACACTGATTCCAGAAACGATTACTAAAACCCACTGAGTTGCTCGCCAGCCCCACACCTCGCCAACCACACCACCGAGGATTGGAGCAGCAAAGGGTCCGACTAAAGGACCCAAATAATATATCCCCATACTAAATCCCATTTCTTCTGGAATGAAAAGATCGCTAACTGTCCCAGCCCCCACAGCTTGAACAGAAGCAGAACAACCACCCTGTAGAACTCTAAATATGATCAAGGCACCGATACTGGGCGATAAAGAAGCGCCAATTGAAAATGCCAAAAACATGGAGAAAGATATCAAATAAACATTTCGCCTACCATATATTTCTGAAAATGATGACCACCACATAGGAAATATGCCCAAAGATAATAGATAAATTCCAACGGAAACATTAACTATAGCCTGCGTCGTATTTAAATCGATACAGATGTCGTCAATAGCTGGCAACATGATTGAAGTTCCCATGGGTCCAGTAACAGCCGCAAATGCTATAACCAGAACGATTGCAAATTTGATTTTTCTGGGATAATCTCTAGCATCTTCGTACTCAGGAATGAGAGAAAGTTGCAGAAGCAATCCTCTCCTTTTTGAAATTGAAATCCTACTAGCCTTCCTTGAAGCCCTACTTACTTTAGATCGATTTGAACTAATCCTGCTAGTACCTATTTGAGCTTCATTCTGTTGCTCTTCGTTGAGATATCTTGCTGTATTTTCATGATGTAAGGATCGCGGTCCATGGTTTCGGTCAGACGAGCTTATCGATTGCTGTGTTTCTAGTGTATCTAGCGACTCCAAGTCTGAAGGTAGACCATCATTCATATCTCTTTTAATGTGATAACTTGGTATGTTCTCAGCATCTATTAGCTTTAAAATGATACTACACCTCTTCACAATATGACATTTGCATAATTCTTTTGGCTTTGGTATCGTAAAAATTTAGAGCTTTTGATCTCGTTCAAACCGATTTTGAACCGACCAAAAATGATCGGCTTCAATATCTAGCCGAACTTCAATTGCAGCTACTTGATAACACTAGAAATATCTAAATTGAATTAACCGGCGCATCTCTTCTTTTGCTTCCACCACGCTGCATGGAAGATACTTTCACTATTACTTTCAAGATTCGACTATGCCCACCAATGCACTATGATCCCTAACGTTCTTCGTACTTGGCCAATAGTCAAAGGTATTAATGGGTCCAACGAACGCTCACAACCGCTTACATGTTCCGTAAGTAAATTAACCAGGGGAGACATTATTGACGTGCGATATTGTGAGTGGCAACATCAATATTCAATAACTAGCAGAGACATATTACAACTGTTTGGCATAGAGCTGACTCGTGGCGTAAATAATTAATCAGAATAGAGTTTCGTGTGCTCATCATGAGCTCATTAAGACATCTGTGGCCAGTGGCCGTCGCAAGAGTTACTATCCTAGGAATTACTTTCATCACAGGATGTCTATCAATTGTGTACACCCAGTTCATAGGATTGAAAATCTTTCGAGATGATGCCGGTAAGAAACAAACACTAATCAATGTGACAAAGAATTATTTCGTAATATTGATAAGTTTCATCACTGCCTTGATTAATCCTTGTAAGCTATCTATAACGTACGACGTTAAAAGTATGCCACCGGGAGACAAGTTTAGTGTTTCAAGTAATGGATCTTTATCGAGCATTTTAGTTCCAAACTCTATCTTGATCTCGAATCACCAGATATATACTGATTGGTTGTTTTTATGGTTCATATCATATACTGCAAAATTGGGTGACTCAGTGTACATAATATTGAAAGACCTTTCAAAAATTCCTATTTTGGGCTATGGTATGAGGAATTACAACTTCTTGTTCTTATCGCGGAAGTGGGCCAGAGATAAAATAGTACTCACAAATCAATTATTGAGTATCGGAGCGAATGCAAGAGGTGTTGGTCCTGCCAATGGTGTTACTCATGTTTCTTCAACTCATACTTCGAATTCCAATGAGTTTGGCAATGTCATAAAGTGGCCGCAAGGCTCAAACGAGAGACAGATATGGCCTTATCAAATAATTTTGTTTCCGGAGGGGACAGTAATTGCACGAAATACAAGAGAAAGGTCTGATAAATACTGCAGAAAGAAGAATCTTCCCATAATGAAACATGTACTCATACCTAGAATAAGGGGATTGTTTTTGGTTTTGAAAAAGTTGAGGGATTCTGTAGAAGTTGTGTACGATATCACTACCGGCTATTCGGATCTTAAAGCTGATGAGTATGGTGAAGATAAATTCTCTTTAAAACGATTTTATGTGTTGGGTAAGGGCCCAAAAATGATTAATTATCATATCAGAGCATTCTATGTGAAAGATATTCCATTAGGAGAAGATTGTGAAGATATTGACGATGTCAATGAAGAAGATTTGAAAAAGTTCGAGGATTGGTTGTTCAAAATTTGGTATGAAAAAGATAAACTCATGGATAATTTTTTCAATTATGGTCACTTCCATGATCCATTAGATTTGGAAGAGGCTGATCTTGCTAAAAAAAATACCGTTGTTGCCGATTTCAAGCTTAAGTCGGCCTTAGAAATCATTTCTCCCTTCATTCCTGCTTTGGTATCTCTTTTATTATTGAGAATATTATGGGTACTAGTGAAACTGATCATTTGGGGAGGCTTTGTCTGATGTCGTGTTGATTTTCAGGCCACATTATTATTACTCGTAATAAATATTGCGTGAGTTCGTGCGGTGGCGAAAATACATCAAAATTTCCTACTCTATTGCTGCAACCATTTTGAAACAAGTAAAGAAGATGTTTCAAGGAGGAAACGAAGAGCCTGATAATCGTGAGCATATATAAAGATATATTTATATAAATATACATCAAAATATAATGTGAGCTTTCTAGATTATAATATAGTCAACATCTATTCCATTCAATTCACAATGTTTTCACTTATAGGAAAAATACCAAAACTTATTACAGTAATTTCTTTATTCATATCGGTATTTTTGTTAAGCTTTCTTTTAATGGGTTGCCTAGATACTTCTAGCACATATTCTGACGTCTACTTTGCAAGCTTAAGCTATAATAAGTCGTCCGGATTTTACTCAGAGGTGGAAGCAAAGTATAAGGACTCAAATTCTTCGAGCACTTTAGCTAAAATGAGCGTAAGAATAGGCTATATAGCTACCTGTGTTGCATTGGATGGAAAATTTACTTGTACGTCTTTCGGATCTTTACTGAAGCTCTCCTCATATTCGGGGATTTCCCTTTTGGAAGATGCTGATGACGCAAACGATATGGATCTCGTGAAGATAGCGAAAGATATAAATGAGACGTGCCATCCCCGTGTACTAATGGCAGCTATTATTATTACATTAGTCTTATTGGTTGTACTGTGTTATGTCTCTATCCCGTTGTTGCCAGGGAAAAATCTTGGTAGAAAGTTTATCTGCCTCCTATCTTCCGCTAATGTTTTACTATGGGGCCTTGGTGCTATGCTTCAACACCAAGCAGCTAATACAAGTAAACAGATAGTAGGTTCGGCATCCATGAACATCGTAAGTGCTAGCATTGGCAAAAGAGCAGAAGCAATGTCCTGGACGGCTTTCTCCTTCTTGTTGATAGTATGTCTTGGAAGCTTCTTCACTTATATCAGAGAGATCAGAAAATCCTCTCTTGCAATGGATCCCAAGGTTTAAGGCCATAGGTTTGCAAGAGAGTGTATACACTTGGTGTACAAATAAGCTAAAGCGAAATATTCTAAACTGTAATAGTTTTGCAGCCAGAAAGGAGGACGCTTTAATAAATAATAGGGTTTTCTTTTAAAACCAAAAAAAGATTAATTTCATGAAATTTCCAAACGAAATCTTCTATCACCAAATGTAGAAAGTAGCCTATCCTTTTCTTAACCACTTGTACTATCATAGCCTCTGAAGTAGTGAAATCATGGGTCATATCAAGATATCACGTGCTTTGCATGTGATATTTCAAAAAATTGGTAAATTGAATTTCCAGTTTTTTCTCAATCTCGATAACCGTCAGATTTTAAGTATAAACAGAGGTATTACTTCGGAGAACTTGATTTCTGAGTAATTGCATTGAGCTAAGAAGTTGTGTTTTTCATAATAAGAGGTTGATAAATGTCATACACGGAGCAATTAGACACTTTTGTGTCTAGGCTTAATGATAATGCCGATTACAAAACAGCTCATGGTGTGCTCTCTGAATTACTCGACATGATAGAAACGTTCAATGGAGCGGCAGAATATGAATACTTCTTGTCCAACTTAATACCAATATTCATAAAATACTTGAATGAAGTTCCAGTATCGTTCAAGAGCCACTCACCTGAGCACAAGTTGAGGAATTCAATATTGGAAATTCTTCATAGATCAATCATGAACGAAACTTTCCAACCGTATTCAGAGCAAATTTTAGATACATTGCTTAAAACTCTAGTTCAGGAAAATGAAGACAATGGTGTTTTATGTATGAAGATAGTGACAAGCTTACACAAAGCTTATAAGAACAATTTATCTGCTAAAGTGACTCCATTCATTGATATTATAAATCAAATTTACGACAATATGCCTCAGACTCTTAAGGAAAATGTTAGCTTTAATCCAAATAACTCGTATCAAGAGTCAGAGAGCAAGGAAATGTCTCCGCCATCTTTTTCTGACGAACCTTCATCCAAAACATTAAATGGAGCGATGCATTCGTTCAAGACATTATCAGAATGCCCCATCACGATGGTATCATTGTATTCATCGTATAAAAATCTTGTCCAGACTTCATTACCGACGTTTTTACCAAGAATTTTAAATTTGTTGACTCTACAGGTTGACGAACAACGCGAGTATAGAGCAGAAGCGGAAAAGGAAAACAAGGTAGTAACATCGATATCCCCAAAAATAAAGAACAGACAGGCTTTTAGTGACTTTGTTTTGGGTCAGGTAAAGGCGGCATCGTTCTTAGCGTATGTATTCATAAGAGGTTATGCTAATCAACACTTGTCACAGAATCAGGCGAAAGTAGTGCCTGATGTGATATTACGCCTTTTACAAGATTGTCCGGCTGAATTATCAGTTGCAAGGAAGGAATTACTACATGCAACAAGACACATATTATCTACTCCTTTTAGGATGCAATTTATTCCCAAAATTGAATTGCTTTTTGATGAAAAAATATTAATAGGTGATGGCTTAACTTCATTTGAAACATTGAGGCCATTAGCATACTCTACGGTTGCTGACTTTATACATAATGTAAGAAATGAGCTTACTCCGAAACAGATATGGTCAACCGTTCGAATATATTGTGGCTTGCTTGAGGACGATTCTCTTGCTTTAACTGTTCAGATCATGAGTGCTAAGCTTTTACTTAATTTAGTAGAAAGGATAATGCGTTTACCTAATAAATTGGAAGGTCGACAATTATTCATGATAATTATTGCTTCATATGCAAAGCGTTTCAAGAGTTTAAATAGAAAGTACTCTCATATTTTGAGAAAGCATAAAGAGTACGAGGAGAAACGGAACCTAAAGGAAATTGAAACTCAAGCAGCAATTCAAAGGTATTCCTCGAAAAAGACGGAGGCCAACAGTGAGGTTGTCGAATCAAAATTAAAGGAAGATAGAGATATTGAGATGGAAAAGGCTGACGACGAAAGTGAGACTGACAACAAGAATGAGATTTCAGGAAATCAAGTCATGGAAAATATGACAGACCCTTCATCTATCGATGTATTCGATCTTGAAATTTCTTTAATCTCGCCATCACCATTTCCAAACAATACTGACCTATTAAAAGATGCAAGATACTTGTTTCGTACGTTAATGACTTTCCTTAAGTCGGTGATTTTCGGATTGAAAAATTGCAATCCTCCAGTACCTCCACAACCGAATCAATCCGATGCTAAAAACTCAGGACAAATTGTGAATTATGACAAATGGAATGACTCTGCTAAAATAATCTCGTATGAAGAAGTGAACATATTAAGACAACTTTTTAGAGGCGGAATAAGTTGCTTGCGCTTTTTTTCTGCAGCTAAGCCTAAGCAAAACATCCCTCAATCGAAGGCATTTGATTTTTCGACAGGAGGGCCTAATTTACCAATTACCTCTTCGAAGGAAGAGAAAGATCTTATGGAAATATTAGCTACCATATTTATCCATATCGATCCTGCATCGTTTAATGAGATTGTAAGCTTTGAACTTCCATTTATGTTTGAATCAATGCTTGATAATGCGGCGTTGCTTCATTTACCTCAGTTCTTTCTTGCCAGTGAAGTTACTTCTGCTAACTTTTTAGGAATCCTCATATCCTTTCTCAAATCAAGGCTTGATCAGCTTGGAAAGGTGGAATTAGTGAAGTCTAATATCTTGATAAGGCTATTCAAGTTATGTTTCATGTCTGTAAATTTATTCCCAACTACGAATGAAGGTGTTATCTTACCCCATTTGAATTATTTGATATTAGAATCTTTAAAGTTAGCTACAAAAGCAGAGGAACCAATTGTATATTCATATTTGATCAGGATTTTGTTTCGAAGTATCAGTGGCGGCAGGTTCGAGAATCTTTATAAAGAAATACTTCCAATTCTACCATTTCTATTGGAGAGCTTAAATAAGATGATATCGAATGCTCGGCGACCATATGAGCGTGACATTTATGTTGAATTATGCTTAACTGTACCTGTGAGATTGTCAGTGCTTGTTCCACACTTAAATTATTTGACCCGACCTTTAGTGTATGCTCTCAATGGTTCACAAGAACTAGTTAGCCAAGGATTACGGACTTTTGAGCTCTGTGTTGATAACTTGACTGCAGAGTACTTCGACCCTATGATAGAACCAGTCATTGATGAAATCATGGCTGCACTATGGAAGCATTTAGAGCCGGTGCCATATCACCATCAACATTCACATACTGCGATTCGAATTTTAGGAAAGCTCGGCGGGAGAAATCACAAGCATTTCAAGCCATGCAGTAAGCTAATAACAGAGTCACTGGTAAATCAGGAGATTCGTGCACTTTTCGATATTGATGGTCTTGATGGTCGGATTCCTGTTTCAGTTACCCCAGGAATAGAATCGGCTATAAAGTTATTGGAGGACCCAAGGTTGAAGGTCCACTATAGAATGAGTGCTTTTAAGTATCTATCGAGCATTTTGAAGTTGTTTATTGATACGACCCCCATCCCAGATAATTATTCATCTTATGTTTTTCAATGTGTTTCTGATTTGAAATCAGAGAGTATGGAAATTGTGAAGCTAGAACCTTCGGACATAAGAGATGAAAACAAACTACAAAGGCAACAGCAGTTGTGTGGAAGACTACTTGAGGTTTTATATTTTTCGATTTCCATTCCTGAAATTGCTGAAGAGGCTGGCATATTAATAGATGGCCTTACTCGCCACTTTATATTTCTTTACTTGGGCTCATCTGTTATCGAGAAGATAAAAAAAGAACGTCCCTTTTCCGTAGACGACAATGAAGGTAGGGCGTACATTAGTGAATCTATATTCCTTGATGCATTGATGTATGCGCTAAGTTTCTGGGATAAGACTGTGCGAAACAAGGCTGTTGAAGTAATCAAGAATATTTATCAAATAACGGCTACAATTTTCGACTCAGAGGATGATGCTTTGATATCGCCCATATTTAGGTCTATGTTCTATAAGTTCACTCACTGTTGTTATGATGAGTACTATCATACAAAATTGGGAGGTATTATAGGTCTTAAAACGATGTTTGAAGAATTGCACATCCTTCCAAGCTGGTTTTTCAAGCGTCAATTTGAACTAGTCCGAGCCATATTTTCAATTTTAAGAGACACTCCTGAAACAGCTCCTTTTGAGGTAAGGCAGCTTGCAAAAGAACTCGTGTTAAAACTCTTGCATGATTGTAATGTTGGTCTTGCTAAGGAAACAATTTTAGAGAAACCATTTCAAACTCTTGTGGGTGCTTTGGTTTATGATTTAGCCAGCGCAAGTCCTATAGTGAGGGAGGTTGCCCAAGAATCACTAAAAGTGCTCTCAGATACTACTTCTGTGCCTATTTCTACTATTATGGGTCCTTGTAAACATCTCTTGTTGACACCAATATTTGGAAAACCTTTGAGAGCACTTCCTTTCTCAATGCAAATTGGTAATATTGATGCAATCACGTTTTGTTTGAAATTAGAAGATTCATTTCTAACGTTTAATGAGGAATTGAACAGGCTTCTTCTAGAAGCATTAGCACTAGTTGATGCCGAAGATGAATCATTAGCTAATGTTCATCGCCTTCACGAGTATCGAACCTCAAAACAGTTAATAGAGTTGCGGGTTGTGTGTATTCGTCTACTCTCACTTGCACTCACAAAGCCAGACTTTTCCTTAGGGTCTTTAGCGGAAGCCAGAATACGTATCTTGGGTGTTTTTTTTAAAGCACTCTGCAACAGATCTACAGAAATAATCTCGGCGGCTCACCTTGGATTGAAAGCCAGCCTTCAAGAAAACGCTAAGTTACCCAAAGAACTCTTGCAAAATGGACTTCGTCCAATGCTAATGAACTTATCTGATCATAAGAAGTTGACAGTGTCAGGTCTCGAGGCGCTTGCTCGTCTTTTAGAACTATTGATTTCTTACTTCAGGGTAGAAATTGGTAGAAAGCTTTTAGACCATTTGATGGCTTGGGCCCAAATAAATACCCTAAGACAGATCGCTGGTCTGGATTTAGAAAATAATCACACTGTGCAAATTGTCATTGCTATTTTGAATATTTTTCATCTATTGCCAGCTAAGGCTTACACATTTATGGAAGAAATCATCAACACTTTACAGTACTTGGAGGGCCACCTTGACCGCCATCAGAGTTCTCCGTTTAGAGTTCCTGTTGCCAAGTTTTTGAACCGCTTTTCCGAAAACTGTATCGAGTATTTCACCGTGCACTTGAAAAACCGAAAACTTGGTAATATGCTAGCTTCTATTGCAGGAATGACTGGCTGCTCTGAAATTCGCAAGGTCGCTAAACTTAAACTCATTGATATTATCGAAGAACTTAAAAGCGAGACTGATGGAGATATAAAAGTGGTAAAATTTTCTAATATCGTTGATCTTTTGGTTTCAATCACTGCGTGCGAGCCAGAATGGTTAGATTCGAATAAGGGGATACTAATGACACTTTTTTCTCTAGTCGATGACATATTCAGTATCGAGCATTCATCTCCTTTAGTCTCTACGAACCATTTTCAAACCGACCAAGCAATCAATAAGCTTGATAATCTTCTAATTCAATATTTGAGAAGAAACAGTGAGGAGTATGACTTGGTCTTTGAGATTATCGACCGACTTTTACTTCTTCAGAAAAAGATGCCTTGTGATTTTGAAGATTTTCTTCTTGAAACAGTAGTTTGTTCTAATGAAGTTAAACGTCGTGATACTTACCTAGAAAAATGCATCTTCTTTATCTCTGAAGCATCTAATTCTATGAAAGCAAAGATATTTGTTTTAAAAAAGATCTTCAATTCTATCTTGATGTACGAATCAAAGAAAAATGGTAACATTAATGCGTTCTTTGAGTCTGAGCATACTCCTAAATGGTTAACATTAATTTGCGACAATATCTGGAAATCTACCAATGACATAATTACGGATCATACTTCGGGCACGATGGATAACTATAGATATCAGTTGCTTGAGATGACCGCCATCCTTTTAAAATTAGCACCTGATTTCATTAGCGACTTCCGCAAAGACATCATTAAGTTCAGTTGGAACTACATCAAGCTTGAGGATAACATCACAAAACAGGTTGCCTATGTTACTACCTCGTATTTTATAGCAGCTTATGATACACCAGAGAAGTTAGCTACGCAGGTATTTGTTGCTCTATTGCGCACGCATCAGACCGATTCAAGACATCTAGTAAGACAAGCGCTTGATATCTTAGCGCCCATTATGCCAGAGAGGATGGCTGAAGATCCTCCTATTAGCTGGTTGAAATGGCCACGTCGTGTCATTTCTGAGGATGGTTTCAATGTTACACAAGTATTGAATGTCTATCAGTTTATTGTTCAGCATCCTGATCTTTTCTTCATTGCACGTGAGCATTTCATATCGAATATAATTACTGCCATGGGGAAATTGACTATTTTAGCTAACCCGGCAGTAGAAAATCAAGTTTTGGCGATTGAATTAGCCGAGCTCATTTTAAAATGGGAAACAAAGGCTAAAATACTGTCTAATGGTAACCATGAGAAGGCCGAACTGGAATCGAAGGTAGCTAATAGTGATTTCACCACGTCCTCGAGCTATACGATACCCTTTGGCCAAAAGGAAGCATGTGTAACGTTCTTGATAAGATACGTTTGTATTAGCCCACAGAGAGCTTCTGAAAGTGAGCTTGGTCAGAAGGCACTAGGCATCTTACATGACTTGTTGTCACCAAAATTCTGGCCGGAGGTTTCTGTCAAATTAACTTTTTTTGAAAAATTCCTACTTTCTAATGATCTAAACTCGTCAAATTTGCTTGGTTATTGCTTGAATGCCTTAGAAGTTTTGGGAGTCGTTTTGGAGTGGAAACAGCCTACTTGGATTATTACTAACCTATCTTATCTTCATAAGTTACTTGAAAAGTGCATCAAATCAGACAACCATGACATTCAAGAGGTGTTGCAACGAGTCTTAACGATAATTCTTCAGGCAATCAATGATCGTAAGGTTGACGAGCAGGAAGAGAAGGATGAAGTCAAGGAATTCGTCTCATTACTTACATCGACTGTCGCAGAGGATTTAGGTGATATGCCGTCTGTTGCAGCTGGTGTTACGTTGTCCTATACTTTGGCTAATTACATTCCATCTGTATTGGACCCTCTTATGCCTCTGATAATGAGGACTTTTAGTAAGCTATGTAAAGATCATATTACGATTACTCACCAAGGTTCCCAATCGTCGTCCAAAGACAGCTCGAGTTCAGAATTTGAAGCCAAGATGACGACTAAGCTTTTAGAGAAGATTCTCAACTTATCATCCAAAAGGATCTCAACTCTTGGGGATCAAAGGAGAATTTTTCTCTCACTTTTGGCCCAATTAATTGAACGTTCATTGGATAAAGAGACCCTTGAAAAGATTATCAAGATGGTGAAGGGTTGGGTTTTTTCCAGGACTGATTTGTTTCCAACTACCAAAGAAAAGGCCGCAATTTTAGCCAAGATGATGGTCTTTGAAGTGAGAGGCGAACCCTCGTTATCGAAAGAATTCTACCAGATCCTAATTGATATATTTGAAGATGACACTTTTAGCTGCACGGAATTAACGGTCAGAATGGAGCAACCATTCTTAGTTGGAACTCGTTCTGCAGATGTGACTATTCGTAGAAAGTTAATGTCCATATTAAACAACAGTTTAGAGAGTGACATTAACAAAAGATTATATTATGTCATCAGAGAACAAAATTGGGAGCATTTAGCAGACTACCCATGGCTTAATCAGGCCCTTCAAATACTTTATGGCTCCTTTGACTTATCTTCAAAGATTGAACTAATAACTAGCGAATATCGCTTTTCACCTTTGACAGCATTTCCTTACACACTGAACGATAGAATGGAAGTCGATACTTCAACTGAATCGTTGGAAAAATTGCTCAATTCTCATAATGAATTCTTGGACAAGTTGTCAATGATTCGTGCAGCCGATGTCATCGAACCGCTTATAGATATGTTTTACCAGAGCAGCGAAACAATACATCGAACATGGGCTACAATATTTCCGGTTGCAGTAGAATCAATTCCTCGTTCTGAGCACCTTGATTTAACTAGGTTCCTTGTGATATTGTTGTCTAAGGATTATCATACACGACAGATTGATAATCGGCCAAATGTCATTCAATCTCTTTTGGAAGGTGTCGCACGTTGTGGAGACATACAGCTTCCCCCTTTCGCGGTGGAATGTCTAGCTTCCAATTTTGATGCTTGGTCTCAAGGGATTCAAATACTAGAAACTATAGAACACTCGATTGGAGGTAACGCAGATGTTCTTGAGGTAACTCAAGATGCCTTGGCAAAACTATACGCAACCTTGAAAGAAGATGATATGTTTTACGGTTTATGGAGAAGACGAGCAAAGTATTCGGAGACAGTAGTTGCTTTGTCTTATGAACAAATTGGTTTATGGGATAGAGCTCAACAGCTTTATGAGACGGCCCAAATCAAGGCTCGTAGTGGTGCCTTACCTTACGGAGAGTCCGAGTATACACTATGGGAAGATCATTGGATATTATGTGCAGAAAAATTACAGCATTGGGATATTTTAACCGAGTTGGCAAAACATGAAGGCTTCTCCGATCTTCTTCTAGAGTGTGGATGGAGGGTTGCAGATTGGAATACTGATAGAGAAACTCTCGATCAAACAATAAGAAACGTTATTGACGTTCCTACGCCTAGAAGACAAGTTTTTGAGACTTTTCTTTGTTTGCAAGGCTTTGGTCAAGAAAAAGAAACACTCCAAGATCTTTCTAGACTATGCGATGAAGGGATTCAGCTTGCATTAAGAAAGTGGCATGGCTTACCCCAGAGGTTTAATAATGCCCATATTCCACTCTTGCATACGTTCCAACAATATGTCGAGTTCATGGAAGCAAGTCAAGTTTATGCAAGCTTGGTTTCAACTAATGCTCAAAATCTAGACGTTAAATCACAAGAGTTAAAACGAGTCTTGCAAGTATGGAGAGAAAGGTTACCAAATGTATGGGATGATATCAATATATGGGATGACTTGGTAACTTGGCGTCAGCATGCATTCCAAGTTATCAATAAAGTTTACATGCCATTTATTCCAATCTTGCAGTCGAATTCTGGAGGAAATGCCAACTCATATGCATATCGTGGGTTTCATGAGATAGCATGGGTTATTAACAGATTTGCGCATGTCGCTCGTAAGCATGGTATGTCTGATGTCTGTATTAACCAGCTTACAAAGATATATCAGCTTCCAAACATCGAAATACAAGAAGCATTTTTGAAACTTAAGGAGCAAGTCAAATGCCACTATCAAAATCCGAATGAACTTAATACTGGCTTGGATGTTATTAGCAATACGAATTTGGTTTACTTTGCAACTCAACAAAAAGCGGAATTCTTTACGCTTAAAGGAATGTTTTTAAACAAATTAAATCAAAAGGATGAAGCAAATAAAGCATTTGCAACGTCTGTTCAAATTGATTTGAATTTACCAAAGGCTTGGGCAGAATGGGGTATGTTTAATGACCGCCGCTTTAAAGAAAATACAAATGACATGGTTTATGCAAATAATGCTATCAGTTGTTATTTACAAGCTGCTAGTCTTTATAAAAATGGTAAAACGCGAAGGTTATTGGCAAGAATACTTTGGTTAATTAGTTTGGATGACTCCACTGGTACTGTTAGTCAGGCATTTGAAAATTTTAGGGGCGAAGTACCTGTATGGTATTGGATTACGTTCATTCCTCAGTTATTATCTTCGCTTTCTCGTAGAGAAGCTCGTTTGGTTAGACAGGTCCTTATTCGTATTGCTAAAAGCTATCCTCAGGCTTTGCATTTTCAATTAAGAACAACTAAAGAGGATTTTGCAGCTAAGAAACGTCAAGCTGCTGAATTATCCAGAAATAAAACGCAAGAAAATGGTCATCTGAATACCTCTGGAACGGCTTCAACGGCTTTATCACCAGCTTCCAATTCTGCTACGTCTGTTAATGCAGACTCAAAGGCTGAATCGAATACTGATCAGGACCCATCAGTGAATACTACCGACGATTTGCAAAATTCTCCCCTGTCGGCGAAGTCTTCAATTCAGTTGCAAGCTAGTGATAATACCCTGGAACAAACTGCAGAAAAATCAAACACACAGCAAAGCAATACATCAAAACTGACATCTCAAAATAATGGTGCACGTCAAGCCTGGGAGCATGTCGAAGAAATCATGGGCATTCTTAAAACGGCTTATCCACTCTTGGCTCTATCTTTAGAGTCACTTGTTGATCAAATCAACCAAAGGTTCAAGTGTACTGCAGACGAAGATGCATATCGTCTTGGTGTCGCTTTGCTTAATGATGGCATACAGTATGTTAATCGCTTAGGAAATCCCAGGGATGATGCAAAGTTACCACCAGTTACCGAGGCAAATATAACGAGGTTTGCTGAAACAGTTCTTCCAAAGCAGATAAGAGCTGAATTCGAAAAAGACCTCGTTGTTGAAAAACCAAATTTGGAGACTTACATAATAAAGCTACGAAAATGGAGGGATCGTTTAGAGGATAAGCTTGACAGAAGGATACCTCATGTCAACTTGGAAAATCTTTGTCCTCATTTAAGTGAATTCCATCATCAAAAATTTGAAGAGATTGAAGTACCAGGGCAGTATTTGTTGAATAAGGATAGTAATACCCATTTTGTCAAGATAGAAAGATTTTTGCCTACGATTGATTTAGTGCGCGGCACCAATGCTTGCTATAAAAGATTAAAAATCCGGGGACATGATGGATCTCTCCATCCATTCTCTGTTCAATTTCCTGCAGCTCGTCATTGTCGACGGGAGGAGCTATTATTCCAACTTTTCCGTATATTTGGAGATACACTTTCCCAAAAAGTAGAAACTCGTCGCCGGAATGTCCAATTCACCATTCCAATTGCGGTGCCTTTATCGCCACATATCAGAATAATCAACGATGATTCGAGAGACATAACAATGCAACGAATTTATGAAGACTTTTGCCGTCAGAATGGAAAAAGTCGTGATGAGCCATTCATTTATACCATTGAAAAATTAAGGGCTGCATTTGACCCCAGGTTACCGAAACCGGATACAATGAGTATCCGCGTTGAAGTCTTGAGTGCAATACAAGCCTTATTAGTCCCATCAACAGTTATGAAAAATTATTTCATTGACTTATATCCACAGTTTGAGGATTTCTGGTTGTTCCGTAAACAATTTACCTCGCAGTATGCATCATTCATTTTTGCAACTTATATGATGTGCGTTAACACGAGACAGCCTCAGAAGATACATGTAAATAAGGGATCAGGTAGTATTTGGACATCTGATATGTTGCCTTGTAAGGTAGCAAGCAGGAATGCTTCGTTAGATGGATCTCTGGGAGGTAGGCCAGCACCATTGTTTTATAATGCTGAGAAGGTGCCTTTCCGTTTAACTCCAAACATTCAAAAATTGATAGGTGAGACTGCGTTAGAGGGAATCTTGTCGACATACGTCTTGGTAATAGCTAGAGCTTTGATTGAACCCGAATCTGATTTGGAGCCATACTTATCTCTTTTCGTTCGTGACGAGACAATATCTTGGTTCTCACAACAAGATCCGCCGCGTGCTTTTCCTCAAGATAAGCAGTTCAGGGACATAGTACGCATGAATGTGGATCTCATCATCAAAAGAGTTCACTCTATGGGTCATATTTCTTCAGGTTCAACTATAACGACGCAAAATGTATTGGAACTTATTTCTCAAGCAGTCAATCCTCGTAATCTAGCGGCTGCAGATACCCTATGGATGGCTTATTTCTGAAATATAATACGCTTAGAATTAATGTACAATAATAATATTACTTTGTAAGCTATATGTAGTTAATAATATAGAGAATAGCATTAAAAGTCAGGGCCCAGATTATATCCTTATTGCGTTATAAATACAATGAAATCGTTGTTCCAGTCTTCAATAGGAAATCAAACTCCAGCGCAATCAATTCTCCTAGGGTATAAAAAATCTCTTTTGCTCTACTAAGACCTGTTTAGGTAGATGCTTTGCAAAATCTGACTCCTTTTGATGATGGTTATCAATTCTATCAATCCTATTAAAAAGACGCTTCAATGCTTGCGACGTTAATATAACATTAAACATAGACACTATCCAAGTAAAGGCGTTAGCAACAAAAGATGATATTATCACAGCTCTTACATATGTAGTTACATCGACTTTTTTGTCTGCTCTTGTCTCTTTGTCATACTCGTACAGAAACATAGGGCCACATGTCATCACTGCAATTACTGAAGATGTATTGAGCAAAAAGCCGATGAATTCAAAGAAGCTTGAGACTATTAAGCATCTGAAAGATACCATGGTAGGGACCGCGGTCGAACATATTGGCAAAAGACATGCATTAATTGAAAACTCAAGTTGATCGTTAATAAATAAGTCTTGAAAATATAAAAACATTTCACTTACCATGAAAAGACAATAAAGGCATGTAACTATCAATAACGCGGGTCTATTATCAATATTATCAAAAGGGACACTAGCGTAAATGAGTAAATACTGTATGAGAAGTAGTCCCATATATACTTCCAAGCACAACTTAAATGTTTTACCATTATAAATTGTATCAATGCTTCTGACAAGGTTATTATTCCCCAAGTCGACTGGAGCACCAAGATCTATACTACGATCGAACAAGATATTTTGGACTCGTGAATTCGACATGCTTTCTTTCTTCGCTGTGAAAAAGAAAAACATTATGGCGATAAGTGTCCTACTTGTGGTCTCGAATGCGGAACACAAAATTTGCCGACACAGATATCATCAATTCTGATACAAAGTATTAGAAATGTACTTCAGTTACGACTGCTTGGGAACAGGAGCAACAAATGGGTCATCCGGTCTCTGTGTTACTAGTTTATCATAGAAAGCCCTTTCTATTCTAGGAAAGATTTTTTGTGATGTCTCGACACCCTCTGATAACCAGATACCCCACGCTCCCATCATGTTAGCCATAAGAACGTCAGTGAACATCCTATCTCCTATTATTGCAATTTCGTTTGACTGAATTCCAAACTTTGAAAAATAGTCTCTAATTTCATCTAAACATCCTGGTTTTTTTGTAGAATGCCTCAAAACTGTTATTCCAGTATTCTTTTGAAGCAATTGAGCCTCCTCGTGCCCTGTGTCATCATCTGTGCCCGCAGAGTTACTAACAATTAAAATATATTCCTTTGGGTATGAGGCCATCAAGTTCTTCCAATTTTCCTGATTCAAGTTAGTGCTACTATCCTTTATTATAATGAAACATGCTCTATTTGAGCACATTGATAATCATCGAAGTAAAAATAAACATACAGAATACTCTGGCCAGACTTTGTCATCTTTGTCTTTAGCGAAGCAATTATCCTTATCAAGTACAATTCCTTTAATATTAGCCTGGCTGAAATTAGAAAACTTAATTGGAAATGTCAATTGGTCAAACGAGGATACTGTTAAATGTGGTAAGCAAAGACTAGGATTTAGTAATAGACGTGATACATTTAGGGTGGCACTTATATTGAACATGTCTAGTAAAATAAGATCTTTATTTCCAGTTTTCAGTTTTATTTATAAGGTATACTTCCAGTTATAACATTAACAAATATCGAGCTGAAAAATTAACCGAAGAAAATTAAAAAAAAAATTGAAGCTTACGGTTGAAAGATCGTTTTGGGTTGTTACAAATGTCAAAATCTGAAATAGTTTCTAGTAGCAAGCCCAAAAAGAATTCAGAAGCTAACAAAAGGAAAGCTGTCCCATCAAGTGTGGCTGAAAACAGTCCCAAGAATAAGGAAGAGTCACAAAATATCGATGAAGATAATCTATGTTTAATCTGTGCCAATAAAAAATATTACAGGGCAATTACTCCCTGCCATCATGAGACCTGTCATAAATGTGCATTTCGCCAAAGAGCTTTGTACCATAAGAACTTATGTCTTGTTTGTAGAAGTGACAATGAAAAGGTAATTTTTTCAGCAGAAGGTCAGAAAGTGTACGAAGATTTTAGTTCTAAGGATTTTGCGGAAGATAGCGATACGTATGGAATTTTATTTACAGATGAAAAGGTCTATAATGACACGTTAGACTTATTAAAATATAAATGCATGCAGTGTCATGAAGTCTTTGCTAACTTTAAAAGTTTGAGCGAACATGCCAAAAAGGATCATAACAAATACTATTGTCTAATCTGCTCGAAATTCAAGAAGGCATTTGTGTCCGAGTTACCTATGTATTCGTACAAGCAATTGCAAAAGCATCTATCGGAGGGTGACAAGACTGGATTTGCAGGTCACCCTGAGTGCAAACATTGCCGAGGTAAACGGTTTTATTCTGAGGACGAGTTAAATATTCATATTCGAGATAAGCATGAAAGATGTCATATTTGTGATCAAGACAGTCCTAAAACTGCAGACTACTATCAGAATTATGAGTCTCTTTATAATCATTTTAAAACTTCTCATTATGTTTGCTCTGTTCCATCATGTGTGGAAAAGAAGTTTGTGGTATTCAGGGATGATTTGGATTTAACTGCCCACATGATAAAAGAGCATGGAGGCATAACTGGAGGGGGAAAATTCGTGATCGGTTCCTCCAATAACAATATTCAGTCTCAGTTATCAACGTTTCCTCAAAAAATTAAAAGGGCCAGCTATGGAGATGAAGACTCCGACTCTTTATCTACTAAGAGATTAAGACTAGAAGAAAGAGCGAGGCACTATTTGAATTATGATATTGAAGGTGTTTCTAAATTTACTGAAGTGAATAGTAGTTTCAGATCGAAGAACTTATCAGGAGAGGGCCTTCTAAAATGTTATCAAGATATATTTAAGAATCTGTCAACTTCAGACCTCAGCTTATTGATATACGATTTTGCTGAGTTATTTCCAAAAAGTTCTGAACAATATAATGAGCTAAATGACTTACTAAACAAGTTGACAGCCAATAATGAAGACCAATTCCCACTTTTAGGGGGTAAATCTTACACATCAGCAACTAATCTACATTCCTGGGGAAGCAATTCTCTGTCGAGGAGCCTGTCTACCGACAAATTTCCAGTTTTATCTAGGCCTCAGCGTTCAGTGTCACCATCGATTAGCAATAAAGCACCTATCAAGAGCAACACGATAAGAGGTAAAGCTTCCACACAAGGATCGTCGCCGTATCTTTCCTCCATGCGCCTGCACAATTATCTTGAGGGTGCTTCAGGCTCTAATTCTAGCAGTCAGTCCTCAAAAGACGCTACGAGAGAGAAATCATTAGATTTACAGGATTCGAAGTTTCCTCGCCTTGAAAAGGAACTGAAAAAGAAGAAAATACCTACCGTTAAACAATATAATATCCCTAACCCTCAGCTGTGGGGTAAACAAGAGGAAGTACAAACTGATGAATTGAATCGTTCTAATGATACCTCCGATAAACGTAAAATGAAAGTTAAAAGGAAGCAAAAAAGTGTTCTTTTTACGAACAGTATATAGCGAAGCTTAATATAGACATATAAATATCATAGATTAATATTTCAAAGTGTAGTTTGACCCTAATTGAACTTCATAAGTATATTTGAATTAGAATAGTGCGAATCTTTTGGCCTAATAAAAAGTTATTAGAATTATATAGATGTCTCAAGACACCATTAGTCTCTTGATTCCGGATATAAGTATTGAAACGCTATGTCTGTCTAGCTCCAGTGGCCGTGAAAGTGATCTTATAGACTTAAAGAAATCTGATGATCAATATAAAGTAGGAGAACATATTCTCGAAAAGTATTTCAATGTCAAAGTTTCGCTCAACAGAAAGAAACTCTGCCCAAGAATACCTAATAGGCTCGAATATATAAAGATATGTGAAAAGCTAACAGCAGATCTGGAATATTTTGGGGGAAATTGGATTTTGGATATTGGTACAGGCTCGTCTGTTATTTACCCAATACTTGGAGTACGAATTAATCCAAGTCGCAAATATGTTGCAACGGAAATAGATTCAGAGTCTATTAAAGATGCATTAAAAATTATTAATGATAATCATCTTGATGAACAGATAACTATTGTTGAGTCTGAGGATCAAGTACTTATTCCTACAAGTACAATTTTAAGCAAAATTGATAAAGATAAAATTCGCTATACCATTTGCAATCCGCCTTTTTACAAGGACAAAAAGGATTTTGCCGAACGTCTGAGATTGAAGCGTAGAAAACTCGATGAATTGGTTATTTCAGACTCCGAGCTATTTACTACAGGTGGAGAGTTGAATTTCATTTTACGTATAATCAAAGAAAGCATTGAAGTTTCTAGAATTTACAATTTTAGAGAAACGTGGTTTACATCCCAAGTCGGAATTTATGAGGATGTAAAAACAATTATGAGCTACTTGAGCTCCTTATATGTAGAAGGAAAACTAAAGTCATATTTCGTTGAGGACATTCCTTTTTATACGAAAAGATGGGTCATTGCATGGAATTTTTCTTCCTGGCACCCGATGCCCTTACGTATGGAAAAACTGGCTTTGAACAAGAATGAAATTGTTCACTGTTATATTGAAAATAAACTTGACTTGAATGAAATTCACAGTGTCCTTCTAAAGGTCTCTTCATCGTTCAAACACCCTAAATATGGCTTTCAGCTTCATTTTAAAAACGGATGTTTATATTATCTTACAAACGAAACAGTTTGGAGTCGACAAACGAAGCGAGCTCTTTTAAATAACCCAGGAAAGCTCAAGTTTAACAATAAATTAATTGTGAGGTTTTCTACAAAGAATTCCGCGATGTTATATGGATTGCATTCTCATTTCATTTCATTAATTAACTTTATAAACAGAAGCCAGGGATAGCATTATGGACTACTAGAGGCAAGAAATAAGAACATCTCATCGATTTCAAGAACAATTCATAAGAGGAGTTTTAGTTATCCTTCAAATAACGACCAGTCCTTAATTTGTAAGTTTAGGCTTGCTTCCTTAATAACGTCATAATCTTCCTTTAATATACTCAAAGATGACGGTAAACGAGTCTCTGATGTGTTTAAAAGAGCCTCTTTTATTTGTTCTATGGTATAATTCTCTTCAACGTTTATATTCATACTAATCAATACATCTGTTTCAGCTCTTTCGAGTCTGAGCAAGCTAATCAACACTACTAAGCTTCCCTTCATCGCAAAACTGAAGTAAATGTCGGTTTCCACGAACTTTTGATGAACTCTTTCAATTAAGTGGTTGGACTCCTGTGAGTCTATTAGATCCTCAATATGAAGCTCTATTACTTTTTCGTAATTGTTGGGAACTCTTTCTAATAGATCAAATATTAGAGATCGATCTAGCTCCCTACGGATTTTTTCCAAAATGAAAACCTCTTGTGTATCTGGAACCTGTCTGATCTTAGATACATCAATTGCATCTTCAGGTAGCACTGTATGTATGGCTCCACCATATAGTGCAGTTTCTTTCATTCTTTGTCGTCTTTAGAACATCGTGTCAATTTTTTTTTATCTTACGCATTGGGATATAATCGAAATTTTGGAATACAACAATCATTAGATTAATATTAAAGAAAGTATATTCCAATTTCCTTTCACTAATATGAGTAAAACATATAGTAAGCGAAAAAAATATTTCATTATAACGACTGTTATCGTCTTGATTATACTTATGGTCGCTAAATTATATACTTCGAATAATTCTGGAAACAACTTTCAAGAAGTAATACAAAGTGTTCCTAATGAAAAATTGCTTGGGCTTACCAACTTCATATCAAATGAAAATGAAAAAACGCAAGATGCCTTTTTCAAAAAGCTTTCAAAAATCACTATTGATATGATTCAGAAACAAGATGAGAGATTGAAAAAGCTAGAGCAACAAAACGAATTATTACTTCAAGAACTTCATTCCCTTAAATTGCCTCCTCAGTCAGCATCATTGAGAGAAAAATTAGTTTTTCTTTATCCTTACGATCTAACGACCAGGTTCCCAGGGTATGTTTGGCAATCATGGAAGTATGGATTAAATGATGATCGATTTGATTCAAGGTTTAGAGAAGGGGAAATACAATGGGCAAACAAAAATCCGGGCTTTGTTCATGAGATATTCAATGATGACACTGCTCATGCTGTCATCAGACATTTATACAAACAGATTCCAGAGGTTGGAGAAGCATATAAATTATTACCTGAGGTTATACTAAAAATGGACTTTTTTAGATACTTGATTCTTTTTGCTAAAGGTGGTGTGTATGCCGATATTGATACCTATCCCTTACAACCGATTCCCAACTGGATCCCTCAGAATGTTAGCCCTGAAGAGTTAGGATTAATAATTAGCATAGGATCTGATTCCAATTCTCCAAATTGGAGATTAGAAAGTGCTCGACGTTTACAATTTGGTCAGTTTGTGATACAAGCAAAACCTGGACATCCCATATTGCGAGAAATGATTGCTCAAATAGTAGAAGAAACTGTGTCAAAGAGTAAAGATTCGAATCCAGATGCAATTCACTTAACTGGTTCATCAAACCAGAAGAATTTAAAAATCTTAAAGTGGACTGGAAGTGGTCGATGGACAGATATTATAATGAACTATTTTAATGACTATATTCAAAGCTCTATTTATCAAAAGGTTACATGGAAGGATTTCCATGAGTTGAAGGTACCGAAACTAGTTAGCGATGTTCTAGTATTGCCCTTGGAGTCATTTAGTTCAGAGATTGACATCCCCAAGGATGGCAAAATTGGGGATCCTTTGGCATTCGTAAAGCACTATGCGGCAAATATTTGGAAATCCAGTTGAATAGACATTTATATAATAGATAGAATTGACTCTTTTCGTATTACTTATCGTAGATCATTTAGCTGATTAAGTGAATTTAGTATATTCTTGACTAAATTGCGAAAACATCTAATTATCTAGTTAACATTTTTCTGTAATCAAAATCCCAAATAAGCCAGGGCATCTAAAGAATGTTATTTAATGTTCAAAGTTAAAGTATAAGTGATAAATAAGTTGTATTGAATAACAATTCAGATATAATTTAACTAGCAGAGTTAGATTAAATGTAGTCAGGTCAATGTCGCAACAATAGCTGTCAAAATTGAAGATAATCACGATAGCTTTACTAAAATAAAAATAAGAACGATATAAGGAGACATTTTCAGACATTGTGTATGTAAAATTGCAAGCTTTATTTGATCATGTGCCTTGGTGCATATTGAAGAACTTAAGTGGATCGGAGACTTAATTTTAAGAGCCTCAAGAGGTATACAGAATCTTCGGAACGGCTTAGAAACATTTACATTTATCGAACTTAGATAGAATCGTTGGTAATTGAGATATTATTCCTTCCATAGGCTAAGGTTTTGATTCTATGTACTAGCGAATTAATGAGAAATATAAAGTGATAAGTGACAATGATAAGGGAGAGAATTACTATTTTTAACCCTACAGATTCGAGCGAGAGCGTCATTAGGTCTTTGAATTCAACAGACATTACTCTTGAACGAGGCTTAAATCTCGCTCAAGAAAGAAAATTGCATGTTCTGGGATTCAACTTGGGTATTAAAAATCTCAAGTTCATGAGAATACAAATGGTAAAAGAGCAATTTCCGGAGACCATTTTCAATCAGAGGTATTCATACGGTATAAGTATCTATTTTGCGCCACGTGAACTAAGATCTACTGATGAAGAAACCGCATTCATCACTGATATAACCAGTCTAGTCAATGATTTGTTTGAATTGAAAGTAGATATAAAGAGTTGGATCATTTCATATAATGCATTTTACCTATATCTTGAAGACTTTGATACAAGTCACTTTCTTGAGGCTATCGAAAAAAAGTTGAACGATCAAACCATAAGAGATTACTCCAATATTGATCTCTTTCTCGATGAAAAGCAAGAACTCACTGTCAAGTCTCTTAGGCATGTCAATAGTACCTCACATTTTACCAAGGAAGATCATAAACGGAAGGAAATTGGAATATTTAGGATTGATGATAGTTCATCCCAGGATGACTTAATTTTAAGAGGATTAAGGGTTATACTTGCTAATGAGTCTGAAGTCAAGAACGTACACAATACAATGTTCCACGTTAAACCGCGAAACAGAGAACTAAAAGTTGGTTATCTGACATCTGTTAAACCCAATGGCCTCCATCCTGTCCTTGTAACGGATTTTAAGTCACCGTTGATATTTCCGATGGATAATGACATTGAGAAATGTAAACTTTACATGTATATGAATTTGGAAAAGTCATTGTTTCTTGATGAATATCAGCTCCCTCCTACTCTCAAGTTAATTTTGAAACTAGGTAACTCAGATATGGAGTCCCCTGAGTATACACATAGTCAATGGGGAAATGAGATTCTTTTGGAAGTAAATGATACGGGTCTTGAGAAAATTGAGTTGCCATTACATGCTAGATATAGAAGAACTTCACAGGGTGAAACCAAGTCACAAGTTGGTATCGGGTCACCCATAGTGTTCTATGGCTGTGATGTTGAAGAGCCTGACTTGTTAAGCATTTCACCATTTGACAGTAAAAAAGCTGTAGGAGGCAATTACGAGAGTCTTTTCACGGATAATGCAGTATTTTACCACTTTGAGCTACAAAAGTCTGATCTTTCACTCGAAGTACCTGTTGCAAGTCTCAGAATTGAATCTGCCGCTACCACTACTGTGATGGCTGTGTCATTCGGTTTAATTTTCATACTTGCTGTTCTAAGCAAAAGCTTCTTCGGTAAGTCACAGAAAAGGCAGGAGAGGAAAGTTTCAAATACAACATCTGTAGATTCATCGAAGACGAAGAAACTTTCCGAGACAAAAATTGAACCGGAGACAGATACAGACAATCTGGAGTCCAAATCTGAGTTAGACTAGCTCATATCACCTGATCTAGATCTTGATAAATACTATTACAAAATACAGCTCAATGATTATAATCTTAATATCTATTTCTATAGTTGCGAAAAAGTAACATTAAATATGTAAGTACCAGTATTCTATTTTATGACCCAATAAGAAATGAAATGAAAGTGAAGATTCGAAACCAAAATAAAAAAAAATGCCTTGACGGGTCTAATTAATCACTTCACTTCGATGCTTAATCTCCCTTTCTGACTTTTTATGTAATCGTCAAAAGATACAATTTCGTATCTGAATTTATCATCTTTTCTCTCAAATTTGTACACTCTGAATTTAGAAATATACTCCTCATATATGACTTTGATTTCATGGATTAAGTATGCAAGAATTGTGCATTCGTTTTTGATAAAGTTTGACGAAGTACTCAAATTAGACTCGACAAAGCTAACCATGTTGTGGAACTTTTCCCACCGATTGCAAGAAGTTATGCTATTCTTAGCTACCGAACTAGCTGCTTCTTCTGCACTTTGATTAAAATCATACAATAAATCGATAATTTCATCCGCCAAAGAGTTTAAGTTGTCGCAAAAACAATCATCCAAACGCTCCAGAAGCATACATTTGATTCTTTTTAGTGTATCAAACATCACCCTCGAGTTCTCAAATTTTTTGATGCTTCTTGAATTATATAATATTATCAATTTTAAATCTTTCTTTATAGTATCATAATCCTTTAATAATGAGTCGTTAAATGTTCTAACAAGATGTATCAACTCGAGAGAAGCTTTCTCAATTTTCTTCAACGTACCTATCAAGTGAAGTTGATCATTTTCGCACAAGTTCTCAAAATCTTCTTGTTTTAAGGGCCGCAAAATAAAGTTGTCTCCAAAATCAAACTCCTTATTCATAAAATGCTCACTCAAACCTGACATGCTATGTGAAAGGAAATCTTCCATTACAAAAAATTGATCCAATGACTGCCTTGACTTAAAAAGTACTGGAAATTCTGTTTCCATCTCCCACAACGTCGGGGCGTCGCTCTCAATTTCAGGTTTCACTTCAGCCGATATTTCCTCCGTTTCACTAAAACATGATAATTCAGATACAATGGAACTACCTGAATCATTGTGATTCAAAAAAGGAAGTGATCCATTCTCAGAGAATTCACTGCATTTAAATGAAAATTTTAAACTATCGTTCTGTTTCAAATCAGTAGCACTTATAGTTCGATACACAGACATTTCACCGTTCAAGTTGTCTCAGAAACTCAACAACTAATAAAAAAAACTATTCCCTTTTTATATGATAAGGTGACAATGTTCGTATGAAAGTACTTCAAGATTGAAAGAGTTCAATCCGACTTAATAAATCAATGTAGCAAAGCAAATCTGTATTGCTAGTTGTTCCAGTCAGTTTTGATTCTTCCCGCTGGTTTCTTAGCGCTTATGAAATTGATTATCAGTACTGCTCTAGCACTCTATTTTTCGAATATGTTTTCAAATATGTATTCAAATCCTTCTTTTACCAAAGATAATTTTCTCAACTAGAGATTCCCACCTTATAAAGGGAAGCGGCTTCACTGCCCTTTCACTGCCCTTTGGCTGCCTTAGGAGAACAAGAGCTCCGCGACGCGGAGAGTCACTGTATGCAATGCAGCCCCCAGCAATTTGCATCGGGGTTGAGAGTACCTGCAGTACCCGTCTCGCTTTTTGGGACCTCGAATGTGCGATAACCACAGAAAATGGCGGGGCTCCACAAGTCTTAGTCTTTGAGGTGCATGGAGTCCATTTACGCACAGCTCCCCGTTTATCGCAATTATTGTAGTACGATCTGATGAGCGTAAAAGACAATAGATAATGCCCAGAAGCTCAAGAGCGGAGACTTGCAAAATCTTAGCTAAATTGGCGAAACGGAGTCGGAGAAGTTTAATAATGGATTAGGCAATACTATTACAATCGTAATTTTAAGTGTCTTGTAGCATTGCTAAAATGCGCTTGCTCCAGCAAATATTTTGAGACAAAAATTTTATATAGAGGCGGGCTACCGACGTGGCGGTGTACAGCAATTTTTCGCGCCCAGGCTCTGGCCACAACTCGGAGCAATACATAAGCGGATTCATTCCGTGGAATTTTGCTTATCGTGTTTGTTAGACATTGCGCAGCGAGAAGTGTCTCACTCTGGCCACATCAAGATTGCTAAGAGTGCGAGATAAAACTACCCGAGGAATGTGTTATTATGCATAATTGCGACTTCAACTACAGATAAACATAGGCAAAGGTCATGAAAGATTCACATGGTATTTGCTGTGTATAATTTATATGAAATTGCAATTATGATTTACAGTAATTAGCAGCATCCAGATGTGTCTATTCCTCTATATGGATCTATAACTCATCATTACGGGTCTTTCGACTGTCAAGTGGATAAATGACCTTATATTCAATGTATAAGTCACCATGGATGTCCAGGTGGTGCAGTATAGGCATTCCTTTGCCCTTTATTACCTCATATTCACCATCAATTGTCACCACTCCTGGATCTCTTTTAAGCACCAATTCATTTTCTACACTGTCAAAAAATGGTACTATTCTCTCCCATCCCCCGTTCAATGCTTCTTTTAACGTAAGCACTTCTGTTCTATATAAGTTCTCTTGCGTCCTACGGTAACCCCAGCTATCTTTGAAATCCTCTCTAATTGCAATAATTAGATTACCTGGCACCCAGCTCGGATTCTGATCACCTTCACCCTCAAGTATATGATGATCATCCCTTTTGAAACCAGGTGGTATATAAATGTTGTAGTGTCTTGATGTCGGTTTTGTACCGTCTCCGTGACAGATTTGGCATTTGTTTTTGATCTGTTGACCCAGTCCACCGCATTCATCGCACTGAGTATTGAAAGTCTGAATCATACCTGGCCCTAATTGACGTCTCATTTGAATCATTCCATGTCCTCCACATTTCGAACATGTATGGGTTTGTTGATCTTCTGATCCCGTACCTTTACAATGTTCGCAAATATTTAACATCTCCACATCAAACTCGATATCCTTCCCACTGTAAAAGTCACGCAATCCAATATGTAAATTAGCTTGGGTATCTTCTCCTTTACGTGGTCCTCGCTGTTGCTGCCCACCGCCGAAGAATTGGTGAAATATGTCACCAAAATCAACTCCATGTTGACGTGGACCCTCGGGATCACCAAACTTATCATAATTTGCTTTCTTCTCAGGATTTGATAATATTTCATATGCTTCATTTATTTCAATGAATATTTCATCTGCTTCAGGTGAGGGATTCTTATCTGGATGAAACTTTTTACTGAGCTGCCTGAACGCTGATTTAACTTCCTTCTCTGATGCATCTTTTGAAATTCCTAGAATATCATATAAATCCTTAGTGGCCCCTATTATGGTGACAAGAAATAACATCAATAGAATGAATTTCATCTTGGAAGCACTCTATATCTTGCTTTTCTTCGTTCGAACTTGAAATACTTGATGAGTTTGTAAAACATACACGTAAGCCGATACGAAGTGAAAAAACTTGAACTTCACGTGATGCATCATATAACCAAACTGACTCTAAATTAAATACTACCGTTTGTAGGCACCAGGCACAATGTATGAGGTCATAAATGTCTCTCTATCCCAAAGATCCAATCATGTATCTACGCATTTGTACAACAATCAAGAATCGCATATTCCATATAAACGAAATGCAGAAGTTAAATATGATAATCTGATCTTTCTTTCAGCGCTGAAGAATAAAAATGGTACCACAAATTACTCACCAAGAGCAATTATATACGATTTGAATGGGGGTTTGGGATCTTTAGGAAAGTACGAATATCATGAGCCGAAGTCTAATATTTCTATCTCAAATGATCAAGTGATTAGAAACCATATTATCGAAAAGAACGACTATCAAATAAACTTAGACAAGGGTATGAGCAAACCGAATTTGTTGAATGTGGAAAATACAAAATACTGGACCGACTACAATAAGCTAATTTACCGACCAAAATCTTTAAATGAGTTGCAGAATTGGAAGTTGGTTCCCGGAAAATGTTTCGGAGTTGAGAAACATATCTCACAAATCGAGTTCTGTGAATTTCGTCAAGGGCAAAGTGAATACAAAAATGAATTAGAAAATAATATAGATTTGTTTCGGAGCTATTTAGAAGAGTGCGATCTACTTCAAGGTGTGAGTTTGATGACAGAAACTGATAGTGCTTGGGGTGGATTTACTAATGAACTCATACTTTCTCTTAAAGATGAATATTTCAACAATGGATCGAATAGCAAATATAACATATGGACATACGGCTTACTGTCATTCGATTTCAAGTTAGATTCGCGAGGATTGTGCTCTAGAATTTCGAGCATAGTAGAGTTATCTAAGAATTCATCTCTTTTCTTTCCAATGAATCTTGATCCCAGCTCATCGCTACTTGACAAGCATTTTGTGCCAGAGAGTTTATGGCACTCGTCAAGCATTCCATCTATTTTTGTTGACTCTATTTGGGGATTGAATAATAAGCTTCAGGGCCCTCAACGAATGAGTTTAATAGAAGATAACTTGTTGAGAGGTGATGTCAACAGAAATATTATTAACGAGATAGCAATACGCTCCGCTTCCTACGAAAATGATGTACAAATGAGTCCAACCAAGGAAAATGTCGATATTAACGTTGCCATTGATGCCTATTATAGCAAGAAAACCTTGACTACAAAACCATCAGCAGACTTAAGTCTTACTTCAGCAGATGATGCGAAATACTTCGTCAAAAATTTCGTCATTCTGCAGGACGAAGCTCTCAAGGCTAGAATTTTATCGGCTGTCGAGCTGACACCCTGCAACACTTATGAGCATTCGAAGTTGAATGACATTACGAACACCGATACATTTCCAAAGACGTTGTCTGCCAACAATTATTATGTTGAATTTAACATTAACTCAAATTTAAGGAAATTGATGAAATCTTATCATAACATTGTTTCACGATCTAAATATTTTGACCAGTTATGTGATGACAAATCGGAACTCGTGGAAGATATTTGCATGCTTGTTGACGAATATACCATTGGATATGATCTGAGCGATGATGACTTTGAATAAGTATATTGGGCTATATAATTATTTCTTTAACATATTTATGATACATTTTTTTCCACCAAATAAATACCATAATCATCTTTCAAAGTTTTCATGAGTGGGTCATTAATCTTTGAACTCATTGGTGCCAATAATCCTGGTGTATTCAAAGTATTATCCAAAATTTGTTGGGCTGCAACAGCACAAGGAACACCTACTAATTTAGCCATAGAAGAATATCCGTTTGGATCGCCATAGTCTACTAAAGTAGACGTTCTTACTTCCTTTTCACCGTCCTTCCATTCAATTCCGAACTTGTGTTGCAAGCAAACAAGATCTCTCTCACCCTCCTCATATTGCATTAAATCTTCCAAAGTAGCACATAAAGTGTCTAAAGGATTGTTTCTTGGTGTAATTGGTTTATCCGAGAACAATCCTAACCACTTCAATCCAGAAATGATCCTTGCTTTGTCTTCTTCAGACTTAAACGTTGCAGTCTCGCTCACTTTCTTGATCAAGTCATCTTCGTTAGATGATTTTGCACCGATTAATTGAGCAGTTGCCTCCTTCCAAGGAATGGGTTTAGAAAAGCTAGATGATTCAACATCCTTCAAGAATCCAAGGTCAACTAAGACTTTGACAAACTCAGGGAAGCCTTGAAATCTTAAAGTCCCTCTGATAACAGTTTCTGCTTCTGGGATATTATATAATTCTTTGTAGGTTGTTGAGTCTCTGTTAGGGTATGCGACAAACGCAAAACCTGGATAGATGAAGTAGGGCTTAGCAGTTGCCATCAAATCTTCAGACTTAACTTCTTCAATTTTTCCGTCCTTCCAATAACTAGCTGAGTTTCTCAAAGCCAATAAAACTCCTCTCGAGGACCAAGAAAACTTGTAACCCAAAGGATTATCAGAGTCTTCTGGAGCGGGCAAGCCACCGCAGTAAGATAAAAAGGACTTGATTTTACCGCCCTTTTTGTGCACTTCTTCAATTGTCTTGACAGCATATAAATGGTCGATACCCGGATCTAAACCAATTTCATTCATCACAACTATACCAGCATCCTTAATCTGCTGCTCTAATTCCTTCAATTGAGGATTAATATAAGATGTAGTCACCACATTCTTTTTGTTTTTGATAGCTGACTTTACAACATTAACATGGTAGATGTAGGGAATCAAAGAAATTACCAAATCAGCTTTGGCAACCGCAGAATCCAAAGCCTTCTCATCTGTGACGTCTAAAGAAATTGCGTCTGCATTATTTCCGGCTAATTCTTTTGCCTTTTGCAAAGTTCTGCAAGCAACAGTAACCTTGGTATCTGGTGTCTTTGATAATATATCGACAGTCGGTTTAGCGACGAAACCTGATCCTAAAAGAAGCACGTTTCTAAGTCGTTAGTTTTGAGTGTCTTACACTGCAAATGTTCATGTTCTACTTACTTGACCATTTTGAATAATTTTTTTATACAAAATATAATTTATTCTTTCATGGGTAATATCTTGAAGAGTGCCTGCTATTTATGTGAAAAAAAAAAAAGATTTAAAAATGAGGTCGTAATCTATTACATACATATCCTAATTAGGTATAATAGCCTTTGTAACCACTTTTGGAAATTGGCTATAACAACTGGTAAGGTAACAATAAGGCAATACGTCAAGCTGTATAGTATCAAGATCCCATAAGTAACTACACCATCAGTTCACGAATTGCTACGCTTCTTCTTTGGAACCCAGAAGAAAATCGAACGAAGGTCGATGTACTATATTGCACGAAGCGCCTAAATTGCCTAATTGGGTTTAATGAGGATTATCGTATTACAAAGTATGTGAAAACATTAGGTCCTATTCAAACTAATTAAGAGTTGGTCACGAGTGGTTTTCTGACTGGAATACGTGTGGACTATTTATCCGACTGATTCAGAGTTATCTTGAATTTTCTCAAGTACCACGGCCTTGTTATTTTACATAAAACAGGGAGAGCATTTGATTCAAGACCTACACAATGTGAGAAAGATTTCCCAGTTCTTCCATAGCTGCCATGGGTGTTATTTTCAGGTCCCTTCGCTTAGGTAATCTCTTCCTCTGGCTTTGTGCTATTAACTAATTTCAAAATCACATGCAAATTTATGATCTCGATCTACATAAAAAGTTGACGCACGGATTATTCTAATACTATAGAAGCATCAAATCTAAGTTGAATCCAAAATGTCCACAATTGTAAATGATCTTTCGTTCTTAGTGAACAATTACTCCTCGTATGTCAATTTAAATTGTGAAATCAAGTATGCTTTAGCCACAATTGCATTCAATCCAATTTTTTGGAATATCATTGCTAGGTTAGAATACAAGACACATCTCTTGACTAAGTTGACGGGCAGTGCGAAGACGGGGTGCTATCTATTGGCATTAACTATCTTCAGCTTAGGTATTTACCGAGACCATATCTATCATGAGGCATTGAGCAAACAGCCAACTTATGGACCTTTTGAACAATCTTTATTGGTTAAAGTTTTGGCGGCGTTGATTTTCGGATTCGGCAATGTTTTGGTTTTAACTTCAATGTATTCTTTAGGAATCACTGGTACTTACTTAGGTGATTATTTTGGCATACTCATGGATGAAAGAGTAACTGGGTTTCCCTTCAATATTAATGACAATCCAATGTACAATGGTTCGACATTATGTTTCCTAGGTACTGCATTATGGTATGCAAAACCTACTGGGATATTGATTGCAGGTTTTGTTTTTATAATGTACCGTATTGGATTGTTCTTTGAAGAACCTTTTACTGCTAAAATATATGCTAAAAGAGAGGCTGATAGAGCTAAAAAAGACTAACTTTATCCGGCAGATCAAATCTTCTTGGTGCAGTCAGCACGCAACTGAATAAAGATGTAGTAAGCTATTTAGGTATCGCTTTTTTATAAGATTATATATATAACTAAGCGAAATTAAAAGAATTAGAAGTACCTCTATCCTCAACGTACCTCAAGCTAAGAGATTGAAACTTTTCGGAAGTCTTATGATAATATAACCCACGAATTGATCCTGGTGTCATTTTTGAGTAATCGCATGCCGTGTTTGGATCATTCAGAGAACTCCCAATGTTAAGCATCACATAATAAAAACCTTCAAATGAAGCTCCATTTATCAGCTTAACGCTTGCATCTGGTAAGAGGAATTCTTCCTTCCATCTCATATAAATGAAATCATTGTTTTCCTGTCCTGTTTGGATATTATGCAATCTACGCTTCAATTGTTTTTCCGATGAAGTTGTAGAGGTGAGTCTATCCCAATGATCAAGATCATTACCTTTAAATGATCCCCAATTCTTATTTTCCGTCAAGAATGAAAACTTTTTAATCGGTACATCCTCAAAAGGAAAGTCCACATTAGACAGCCAATCATATTTATTTAATGGATTGTTGATTATTTCCCCTCTGAAACAAGTTGTGATCTCAGGCTGTTCCGTCAACCCTGATATTTGTAAGAAGCCGGTAATAATTGAGTTTACAAGATTAATATTCTTAAATTCAACTTGTACCCTATATCTACCTTTCGCAGATTGTTGCTCTCCAACATATTTGGCATTAAGTCTAAGATAAGTGTTCAAAAATTTGGGTATCTTACTTCTGTTAGACAGAACGCGATCGAAGTAGTCGAGTACGTATGTATTTTTTAACGTATTGCTAAGCTTCTTATCGTTTGCCTTCTTCTTAGCTGCTCTTCTTACTTGATCCTGGTTTTTCTGTTTTCCATCACTGTCTTTCAACATACCATTATTATACTTCACTGAGTTTTCCTCTAAACGTTTGTGTATAAATTTATCAACATCAACATTATCAGTTTCTCTTCTAGGGTGTATGTCTAAATACATTCGTTTCATATACGCCGCTTCGGGCCCCTCATCAGAAAATATGGTCCCACCATCAATGTTATCCCGGACTTCATCTATCTCAGTGTTATACTTTGGGTCCTCATCTAGCTGGCTGGCTTCAGTGACAGGCATGTTACCTTTACTACTTGAATGATAAAACCGCTGTCGTTATTGCCTCCTGTTTGCTCCGATTTTAAAGCACTATGATAGTCTGAATGGTATATCAAAGCAAAATCACGGTCTATTTAAAAACTGTTACTTATTTAGAATCGTCTTAAATCTTAGAAAGGTCTTTGTACTTATTACTTTAAAAGAAAATGATTAGTTGTACCGATTTTGACCCTTGATAAGCGATACTATCTTAGTCAATTTTGTGTACAGTAATAGATGTCACTTTGAGCAAATATGAGGTGATGCTGCCTACAATCCGATTGTCGGAGCTGCGACCAAGAAGGATTTAAAGATATGAATACTCCACCTACACCAATGCATCCGGCTCCAAATGAGGAGATCAGAGACTTACCAACTGGTGAACTTTCCTCGAAAACGGTGGAAGACATTGACTTGAATCCAGATTTGTATGATGAAACAGAAGTGGTTTCGGAGGGCAATCAGACAGCTCGTTCAGAAAGTGGAATATATCAGAATCAAGACCAGGTCACTGATAAATCTGAACTTGTGAGAGGCTCCACTTCTAGTTTGGAAGAAGTCCGTTTTGAGGAAGTTGATTCATTCACCCGTCCCTTTGATGAGTGCTTGGAACTGACAAAGAAATCTTTTTATAATAACTCGCGTGGTCAGGTGAACAATAAGCAAGAAAGCAGGCTAATTAATTATGTAGATGACAGTCTTCTTCAGGTGCAACGACGATTCATTAAAAATCAGGCCGATGTAGCGGAACCGTATCTGTTGCATGAGTTAATTACAGACATTACAAGGCTAATAGAATTGATATGGTTTTCTATTGATAAGAATGGAAGGTTATATGGTCAGGCAGACTATCTCATCAAGATTTTGGGCGATTTGGAGGATTATTTATCCTATTACGATTTATTCCCTATTATTAGTTTGCTGGATCAAAGTCCTTTAATAACAGAATACATGCATTCTACGCTTGCTGGCTTTCTCAATTTTTTTCAGGGCCTTGATGTTAAGCTTTCATTTTTAATTGATGGATATATTATGAGATTGGGGAGTGAAGAGATTGAAAAGATTAACAAAACCCAAATGGTAAGGTTAGTTGCAATTATATCTAGACTAAGAATTTTAATAATTTCTAAAATTGAACCTTTCAGAATTAGTCTTTTTCATTACCTGAAAAATGGGACTGATGATGAGTTAAAATTAGAGGCAAGAAGCTATCTTAATGTTTTGGATGTTGAAATTGGCAGATTGTTTGAAGGTATTCTCGAACGTAGCTAAATACTCTCCATTTTGGCACTGTGTGCATATACCAACAAAATATATACACCTTTATATGCATCTATATTTTTCTTACAGTAATGATTTAATGATACTCAAAGATAATCATGTGGCCATTTACCAATAGCAATGTCAAAGAGACTACTAAAATAACAGATGAATTACCAGACAATTTGAAAGACTTTTTCAAAAAGACTGATCTTGATGCAAAAACTGAATCTATTTTTGAACCAAACGAGAAGGATAAGATTGTCGATGCCATCTTACAAGAACATAATAAAAGTGGAAAATATTCTCATGATTTAGATATGTATAAGAGAACTGACTCTCCTAGAAAAGTATTATCTATTAACTGTGCTGAAATTCAAAAACATGTAATTGATTGCTTGCGTGGGTGGACGTTGACTAAAACCACCTATTGTCAGGAAGAAATGAACAATAACAGAGACTGCGTGGACATACAAAGAAATGCTCTAAAAAATCTTTATTACGACTCATGTATAGATGTGACTCAATGTAATAAGATTAGATATATAATTGACAAATTATTCATTGAAAACTTTGGACAGTACGGAGATAATATAAATGAGGCTAGTAGGATCAAGTTTGACCGAGACATCAACAATGCATTTTACAAGATATGGAAATGATCAAGTGCTTCTTTATCTTTACTGTAAATAGTTTTCTAATTGCGATTACAATTCAAAATATCGTTACTAAGATCTGTCCATAGTTTTAATTTTTCACTATACTTCAAAGTCGTTACTAAGCCAGAAGTATTAGGGAAAACATATATTGTAAAGTAATGACCCACAGTCTGATGGAGCTCCTTTAGTACCTCATTGTAATGTTCATCCATGCTTTTGGTTTGTATCCCCCAAATAAAATTTGTCTTGGTCAACTTTAATTTTTTAATACCTAGGGATTTACAAAAATATGTTACTACAATTTCCCAAATTCCCTTCCCAACAAAGACTAAATATTTCAGTGACGAATTTTTAAATTCTTCTAGTAATCTGGGCACGTTCGAAAGCTTTTCTGACAATGACAACTCTTCAGCAGATCGAGTACATCTTAAAACCAAATCGGTAAATCCAATATTATACTTGACGAGTTCAAAATCATGTTCAGGCAACACATTAGTGCAAAGTTCTCCATATTGATCCTCAGTTACCAACTTGCTAAGCAAATCTTCAGAATTTAAATACTTCGCTAAGTCATAATTATTCACCTCTAATACCTGGAGTAGCAATTTACTTTGGTTGAATAGTTTCCAGAATAGGTTCGTAAAATGTGCATAATGATGTTGCTTTAAAGATGATTCTATTCCAGGATTATATCCTATAAACAAAATAGTCAAATTATTTGATAAGGATGGCGCCAAATCTTTATAAGTATTTGATGTGCATTTTGACTTGCTCTTTATTACCTTACTGTTGCCTTGCTTAGATATTTTCCCATTCCTTAGTACCTCTGGGTGTATTGTTTCGTGCTTATATGACTGTATGATGGATTTTAAAGTATCATTTCCTACCATGACTTACGAATGTAATAAGATATTGGAGTTATAGACTGTATACTATATTAATGGCATTTTTTGTCTCAAATACAAATAAATAATATCGTGTATAAATAGAATTTTCTTTAGTGTGTAGTCATTATGAGTGGTGATAGTTCAACATTGAATCTCTCATACTTAGACACAACCACTTCGGTTCATTCCCCGGCCTACAAGAATAAAGCTGAATATAATTTACCGCATAAACGTAGAAGTCTTGAAAGTTTGACACCGATTGATCTAAATAAAATCATTAAACTGACTTCTAGCAATAATTTAAATATAAAAGAAGAGCAATTAATCTTTCAACTTGAAAATGGCTTGGATGATTTGTATCAAAAGGAAGTTGGATTGATGAGCTCAAAAAAAATAATAGAAAGCTTTCCGGATTCAAACACAAGCACAACGGGGCAACAGAATCCATTAAAAGAAACATTTTTGTCTCTGTCAAAAGGTTCTCCTAGTCTGATGATGGACTTTAATCCGGAAAACTGTGACAAAGACAATTGTGTGGGGAGAGAAGGTAACGAAAACATATTAAAGAAAGGCGTAAACAAAAAAATAGTTTGGCTGTACGATGCGGATTTTTTTACAGCATTCAAAGATCCCAAGGTACCATATATCCTTTCTCTTTATTTGCAATTGTTTTTGAATTTATTGATGGTTTCTGCCATTCTATACTTCTTATTTTTATTTACAAAGACAATTCGATCAGATATCAATCAAAAAATAGAGATTTATACTACGGATGCAATGCAAGAGATAAATCTTTGTTCGAGACATTTTTTTAGAAATAAGTGCTCCACGGAAAATGGAAATAAAAGAGTCCCAGCGTTGGAAGGAGCTTGTACTTCTTGGAGCAAGTGCATGAACAGAGATCCTCAGCTAATTGGCAAATCAATGGTTACTGCTGAGACATTTGCGGATATAATTAATGGATTTCTCAAACCCATAACCTGGAAATCACTAGCTCTCTTTGTCTCCTTTGTATTTGGAACTATCCTAACAACAAAATTAGCCTATAGCAGTTATAGAACTGACCCAAGTTTGTACATGTCTACTGATAGTGACAAGATACGACATCTAGAGCAAATAATCATAAGGCAGGAGCAAGCATTAGAAAAATACCATGATCTTGAGAAGACCATTAACTCCTTAAAAAAGACATACGAGAACGATTATTATTTTAGACTGCCCGGTGATACTCGGACCATATCCAATATGGATACATAGCAACCAAGCTAATCTATGAATAACTTTGAACTTTAAATAACGGTCGGCTTTGTGATTTGCCTCATATAAATATAATGAGAAAGGATTAAAAGCAGTGAGAGCCGGCTAAACCTCTTTTGTGTAATATAGAACATGTATTTGAATTCATGTGTGTTTTGCTTTTTAACCGATTTCAAAGAGTAATTAGCATTGAAGGAATTATCAAAGAAATTTAATAACCCCTTTTTTGTTATCAGATGGGAAATTATTGGTGCCTTGTTTTTTTCAACAATTAAATTTTTGACTTCTTGGACCAAGAAGACCAAGAGAAGTATAAGATTGTGAGCACCAAATTAGGAAATTTTGAAGATAAAGCTCTAACACATTTTTGTTTGGGCCATTAGTAATTAATATTCAAGTTGAGGAAAATCATATAAAGCTGACATCTCAAATATGAGTTGTGTTTCTTGCCTCTTCTTCATGCTGTAATAATAATGCCAGAATTTTGTACCTTTTCCAGGAAGAGCAGTTTAGGTGAAATTTGGGACACGAAAGGAAATGTAGTTCAGAAAGAGATCGAAATTGACGAGATTGCTCGTAGTACATTAACTTCAGCTCTGACTATGGTGCCTTTGTCTGAAGACGAGACTTTTGAAAAAGAAGTCGAGACTGGAAGTAGCGGGGGTATATTTATGTTCCTTCGGTGGCACGATCTTTTTAACATAATTCCTGGAATAGTTTTGATGTTACTTTCAAGCGTGGCAACCCCACTGCAGACTGTAATATATGGAAATATCTTCGAGAAGTTGAATCGATTCGAAAAGGGAGAATACACATCACCGAGCCAATTCCTAAATGATACAAAAAAGTGGTGCACTGTAATCATGATACTTGGTATATATAAAACAATAACTACCTGGTTGGGCCTTTTTTTTTGGATGAGATTAGGAGAAAAGCAACAATCTAGAGCAAGGAGTATTATTTTTAGTAGCCTTCTCTCAAGAGACTTTGAATGGTACGAAAGGGTAAAAAATTTACCGGGTGATTTGTCACAGAGAAATCGTTGTATTGAGGAAATTAGATGTGCCAACTCTGAAGTGCTTGGTCTTTTTATTCACAATTTGGGATCCATAGTTGCCTTTTTTGTCACTGCAATGGCAAGCTCGTGGCTTTTAACATTGGTGATTTTAGCTTCAACTCCCTTGATGGTTCTTTTGAGTTGGTTATTTAGTAAAAAAATATTTAAAGCTGCCCAAGCTGAAAATTCTTTAAACTCGGATGCTTCAAAGATTTTGGACTGGTCTATAGTATCAAGTGAGACGGTTCGAATGCTAAATGGCAAATACAAAGAAATGGTAAACTTCAATAAGATAGTCGAATGCTCCGCAAAAGCATATTTCAGCTTGGCTAAAAGCGCTGCTGCAAATGTTGGAATTCTTCGCTCTTTGGTTTTCTCTATGTTTGTTCAGGGATTTTGGGTTGGTAGTATAATGGTTAAAAAGGAAAAGATAGGTATAGATCTGGTAATAACATGTTTTTCTGCTTGTTTAATGTTGGGTTCAAGTATTGTTGAACTCTCATCTCTTCTTGCGGAATTTAACGAAGCTGCAGCAGCTGCTTCCAAGTTGGCTGAATTTATTAATAATAAAGAAGGTATCAAGAACGATTTTGGATTCATGCCTTCTAGGTGTCATGGAGAGATAGAGTTTTGTGATGTTTCATTTAGTTACTACGGAAGGCTGCAAAAAGCTCTTGATCACGTGAGTATTTCTTTGAAACCAGCAGAAATGAACCACATAATCGGCAAATCTGGAGCAGGAAAGTCTACCATTTCTCTGTTATTGGAGAGCTTTTATTCTGCAGAAAGTGGTTTTATCACAGTAGATGGCTTGGATATTGTAACGTTGCATAAAAATTGGCTACGGGACAACATTACGGTACTTCATCGCGAGCCACAAATTTTTGATCTCAGTTTGAAGGAAAACATTGCCATTGCGGTTGTGAATGAATTCGGATCATTGGAATGCGTACCAGAATCCATTATTGATGGGGCCTGTCAATTTGCTATGTTAAATGATTTATCTAGTACTTTGACGACAAACGGTTTAAATGTATCACTCTCTCTCGGCCAATTACAAAGAATAAATCTTGCAAGAGCAAAATTGAGGGACACGCCTATTTTGATACTTGACGAAGCATTGAGTGCTTTAGATAATAGTAAAAAGAGTTCTCTATTTACTTCCATTAGACAATGGAGAAAAGGAAAGACCACTATTAATATTACACATGATCTTTCACAGATTTCGGCCAATGATAATGTGATAATTTTAGAGGGAGGTTGTGTATCATACCAGGGCAGACTATGTAAATCTTTAGTTAGTCTGAGACTATCTTACGATTTAGCTACTCGTATCTGCGGGTGTTATGATACTATTAATAGTAGAGTGCCTCTGACTGATGAGGAGGAAGAAGCAAATTTCAGTTTCAATAGTAGAGCTGATGAAGAAATTCTGGGTGTAAAACACGTACTATCTGTTTTCAGTATACTCAAATACTGCCATAATACAATCGAGAACAAGTTAAAGATGATATTCGGCTTATCATTGTCCCTTTTTGGCGGACTCTTGAGCCCTATTTTCTCTTTTTCTTTTTCCAAACTCCTCTCTTATTTGGTTAGCGATACCTTTAAGAAAGGTGAAAATCAGTTAGTGGTATGGTCTTGTGCTACCCTTGGAATATCAGTCCTTGATGGAATATGTTATTTCTTCTCTCATTACATTTTGTCAGTTTCGGCTGAAAGTTGGATCCTCAACATTAGAAAGGAGTCATTTAGAAAAATAAATGAGCAGGACATGCTGTTTTTTGAGTCTAAAACCACTAAACCTTCCCAGTTGACTTCTCTACTTATGAATGATACAAGAGATCTAAGAAATTTGATATCAGAATTTTTGTCTATTACCGTGAATGTATTCAGTATTTTATTAGTGGGAGTTATTTGGGCCATTGTTTCGGGATGGAAGTTAGCTTTGGTGGGTTTAGCTTTTGTTCTTTTAGTAATCATTATTACTTTGGCTTATTCAAAGCTCTCTGAGATATGCGAAAATCACTATAAAACAGCGGTTGCGAATTTGGAGAATTACAACCATCATGCTACGACATGCATAAGGGAAATAATTTCCCTAAACTTACAAGACTATTTCAGAACAAACTTCTACTTATATGTCAATGCGGTCAACACAAAAGGGCTCAAAAGATCCTATTTCACTGGATTAGGACTATCTTTATCCGATCTTTGCAAGGGCTTTGCTACTGGAACTATTTTATTCTATGGTATGGAATTAGTTGCTAAAAAAGAATACAATGAGCCTCAAGTCCTACAGGTTATCACTCTCTTAACATTTTCGCTAGCGGCAGCATCATCTCTTTTGCAGAAATTGCCAGACATCAACAGGGGCCAGAGGGCTGGAACTCACATAATACAGTTATTAAAGCTAGAGTGTTCTGCGGTTGAAAGAGGTGGGCCCATTAGACCTTTCAAGTTAAATCGGAAAGGACTTATATCATATAAGAATGTGAGCTTTAAATATCCGTGGGCAGATAATTTCACCTTACGAAATGTTTCTTTTGAAGTAAATTTGGGAGATTGTGTTGTACTCGCAGGTGAGTCCGGCTCAGGAAAGTCCACAATTATTTCAACCTTAATGAGACTTTATGACTTGAAAAACAGTGATATTTCATTCTCTGGTTGTTCTATCAATGAAATTGATATAGACTGGTATAGAGAAACCTTATGCATCGTCCCTCAGACGGCGAAGTTTTTTGAGGGCTCGGTCCTTGAGAATCTAATATATGGAATCGACCGTTTCAAGGTATCAGAATCCAGAATCATTACTGCGTTGAAGTTAACAAACATGTACTCTTTTTTGTTGGATCATCCCAACGGATTATTTGCTAAAATCGGGGAAGGAGCTAATTCATTATTTTCGACTGGCCAATTGCAAAGATTATCAATTGCGAGGGCCCTAGTTAGAGCTCCTAAAATTTTAGTGTTAGATGAATGCACATCCAACCTCGATTCAATGAATGCAGCTATTATAATGCGTCTAATCAGAAACTTAATCAAGAACACAGGAATTACAATAATTTTGACTACTCATGACGCAGAATTGATGAAGATTGCCTCGAATATAATTGTTCTACAAAAAGGTAATGTAGTAGAGAAAGGAAGTTTTCAAGATTTGTATCATCTTAAAGGAGAACTTTATAGGATAGTAGGTAGATAGGATTCATTAAATAAAAGATCTACTCATTTACTTTAAATCTAAGTATATAAATTAATTAGATTCAGATTTTGACACAGACATAAGGAACTTCGACATCCTCTCCTTGTTCATCATCACAGCAGACTTCGAAAATCAAGTAGTGAACATGTTTAGGAATATCTTTTTTGCTAACTTCTTTAATAAGATCTGTCAATTTCAAACTTAGTCTATCCTTAATCTTTTTTGGAGGGAAAAATGACGCATATAATAGTGAAACACCATATGATAACATTGAGATTTCTAATCCTTCTTTGTTCTTGAAATATTCAAGGAGTTGTTGCAATGTTATATCACCCTCAAGTTCAAACCTATCCCAGATTTGATCAAACGTTTTGTCATTATACTTGCCCTGAGCTGATTTAATTGGCTCAGAAAATCCAATGAAGGGAAGAGCCAAATTGATGAATCCGTTCTTGTAATCCTCAATGTTGTCATCCTTCGCAACAACTTTGTATAATTCTAAACATACCAATCCAGTAACTAAAGCTGTAGTAGTAGCAATGGCTGGGATAATTTTTCCAGCAATGAATTTAGTCTTGTGTGCGTCCGCAGGCTCAATACAATAGTTCAATGCCCTACAATTTGAAGCAGCGGTAATGAACTCAATGTGATGATTCGTATCATCATCTTTTTCAAACTCAATAGGATGCAACCTAAATCCCGCTAAGGTAGTCGGCTCTGGCAACGATGCCGCAATTTTCTTTATTTCATCGTCATCAATACTTCCCGAAAGACCCTTAGCCTGTTCTTCGGCCTCATTATCGGTAGCAGCAATAGTCACACCAGATTTTGGAGAGAACGGTTCTATTGTGACATTGTCTAAAACTTTCTCATAATCCTCGAAAGTGACATTCGGAACTTTCAATCCATAAACATGAGCCAATAAACTTGCAGCTCCAACAACGAATGAAAAATGGTCCTTGTTGTGAATGTCAAACTGAAGAGGTTTCGGTGCTCTTTTAGGTCCAGACCAAAATGGTGCACCGTTAGTTGTCTTAGCATCTTCTGGGAAGTTATACAATAACTGTAATATATCGTGATTAAATTTCTTCTCAAACTCCAACCTAGCCCACTTAATACAATCATCAAAGGAATAGGGGCGATGGTTTAAAAGATCAGAAATATTCTCTAACGTGCCCTTAATGTCAGCAGTTTGCTTTAAGGTTTGCTCCACATAATTTGGTTGACTCAAGTATAAGTTAACTGTTTCTGGAGAATCTGCAAAATACCCTTGAAATAATGATTTTGCCCAAGCAATCGTATGGTCAATTTTGTTTGGAAACGACCTTAAAGTGCATAAGGGAATAGACTTCTCCGGTGGATCTTGAGACGATGAATACGACTCTGTCATATTTGGAACTACAACTTGAGTATTTCCTTTTGTTCCAAGAGTCCCGGATTCTAACAATGGCTTCTTATAAAAGATACAACGACGGTCAACATATGTCCTAGCATCTACATTATCCAAAGCATTGGTCACAAAATCTAAATTTTTCCAAAAGTTGTCATCAAATATGTCCTCTGTCTCTGGACCAACCTTTTCTAGTTTAGCTTCAATTTTGCCCTTTAAATTTGGATTCATTTGCTCGACAGCCCTAGCAGCCACTTCTGATTTGTTTTTTCCAACATCTTTGGGGCGAAACAAAAACTGCCTGTTTAGGTTAGATTTTTCAATAGAATCCATATCAGTAATTATAATTTTGCCATGTGGTCCAGATCCCAATCCCATCATTGCCCAGTTCTTCAACATCTCACATCCAATTGCTCCGGAACCCACTAAAAATACTCGTAAATTTGAAATCACTTTTTGGAATTCGGAGCCAAATACTGCGATTTGAGAGTCATATCTAGTACCCAATGGCTTTGTTGTTTCTTTATTTCTTGGAAACTCATCGGAAGAAGGTAACGATTCTAATGAGTCAAAATATAGCCATTGCTTTACGGGACCGAACTTCGATGAACAATTCTTCAAAACTTCTTGAGCAATAAAGCCTCCAAAGAAAGCAACCATTCCAGGAATATCTCCTCTAGCTTGATATGATAATTCTTCAATTAATTTACCATCTAGTTTCGCATCTCCCAAAATTGAAGTATTTTGAGCTGCAAGTTCGGAAACCAATTTCACCAATTCATTGGCATCTTCCTGATTAAAGGATCTGGGTAATTGACCTTGGTGTCGTGTCTGAAAGGCATGCAAGCCTTGAAAACCTAAATGAAGTTGAGGAGGTCTGTCGAATTTTGAAAAATCAGAGATTACATACTCAGGGTTCGACAATTGCTTTAAAAGTGGCTCAAATGACATCTCTCTCGGCACCTTCACTTGCTGGTACAACCCACCTTTGACGTAAGTTCCATAGCTTTCATCGATCTTAATTTTAAAGGCATAAGGACCTAAGACTTCGATTTTGAAGACTGATCCATCATTTAAAGTGGGCATTCCTTGAACTTCTGAAAACTTCACAAAATCACCATCCTGTAAACCATGTCTATTATCGTCCAACATAGTGACTGTACCATCCTTTTCTATGTCTGAAACGATTCCCGATAATGGCTCCTCTCCGGTTTGATCTATTATTGTGAATGACTTCCCGAAGTCCACAAATAACTGGCCAAACAAACCTCTAATATCAGCATGAATATAACCGATTCCACGTTCGTGAGTAAATTCATTTATTCTAACTTGCTCTTCCAATGAAATGTTAGTAGAGACAATACACTTGAATTGAGATAAATTCGTCTCAGAGAGATCATTTGTGACTGATATTGGGACATATTGATTCAACTCTGCCAATTTTTTAGATGATACATCTGCTCTGGACTTGCCAATATCGTTTTCTTCCAAAAAGAATTGAGTTGATAAATCGCTGATTTCTACTGGATTGGGATCATACAAACTTAAAGACCTAACTCCAGCCAAAGCTACATTCTTCGCTATTTCAATTCCTAAACCTTTCAATCCAATAATGAGTACGTTCGCGTTCAGCATTCTTATCATCGCCTCTTTACCTAAGACATACAACTGCCTTGAGTACAATCCCTCATCTATAGATTTTTGAGGAGGTGAGTCAACTTGCATACTATCTGACATCTTGATAATCTCGTCTAATTAATTCAAAATCCAGTTATTCGAATGTGATATAGCTCTCAGGATGGCAATTACTAAAGTGCAACTGAGAATCTTTCATCAAAAAACTTATATGCAGGTATTTGGTTCATTTGCTCTTTCCATAGAATTTACAAAGTTTTGCATAGAAGAGAGAACAAGAGGTTCTATAACCACTAGTTGGAAACAAATAGTACAAGCTCATCCACAGCATCTGTTATCACGGTAACTTCGATCACCTATAAAGTCACATGCTCCCATATTTTTTTTTTCAGCTACAAGCTGGAAAAGAAAATAAGTCTTCATCGATATCATCCTCCTTGAAATACTTTAAATTAACTTTTGATTTGCATTCATTAGCTACTTCTCTGAGACATTTAGGACTTCATGAGACAAAAATCCTACATGTCTCGACAATAGGAATCTCTATATGCAATGTCACGTGCCTCAGCTGACACTAACTAACTTTTGACGCATTGAACGATCTTCAAATGCCGAGGAACTTAAGTGTGGGAGAATCTGTAAGCAGGAACTCTTCTTCGAGAGTCTATCAAACTGCGAGTGACTGTAGTGTTAAATGCGTGCACTATAAAGCATGCACTCCTTCAGTGAACATGCATACTGCAAGCCCCAGATAGGAAGCAATCTTGGAGAAATGTCGTAGACCAATGTATAGTGAAATTTCAAGGCGGGGTAGTGGAGATGGATGCTTGAATATTTCTTCACCCCCATTTTCCCCCCACAAATAAGTTTTACTGTTATATGCTTGCCAAAAATTTAAAATGCATCTATATTGAGTGCAACAAGACATACTTTCGTAAGCAACTTTCGACAAGGTAAACTTTTTGGCTTGAAAATATCAGTAGGACCTCTTAAACCGAGAAGTATAATCAAATTTAGCTTTAGTCTATAAAATCATTCTTTGCTAACATTGATCCTAGTGGCTGGCCAGATCTCCGGCCAGATCTCCGGCCAGATCACTGCTCTAGACCACAGTTTCAATATACGTGCACCTAGAAAGCCGCGAGAATCTGCATCGTATCAATTCTCAAAAGTACAAGGAATAATTCGGATTTGGGATTGAAGTAGGCAACGTTGGATAGCTCTCTTCCATTCGCCACAAGTAAATTTCTCAGTCCGTTCAAAGTGCATGACACTTCCTCTCAGGGTACCAACCATGCTCTTACGATTTAGAATTTAGAACACATCTTTAAGAGTATCTTGGCCACCCCCGCAGCAAGCGATGCAGGAATCAACAGAGAATGAGAACACGAATACTAAGAGTAATGCCATCCAAACTAACAGGTTGACCAATCTATAGTTAGTACTTATCAAAATGTGAGACACAATGTTTGGGCCAAACTACTTATTACTATAGAAGAAGATCTCATATTGCGAAAAGATATTACTGACGGCTGAAATAAGAATTAAAATCGAGAAGTGCTAAAATGAGTACTCGAGTCATAAAATTCTTTTTCGGACCAGAATAGTAGCTCACTTTAACAACACTTTTAAGGCTCAATAGAATTTTATGTCGTTTTCTGCAATCTTTAAGGTTAGATGCATCAATGGCTTGTTCAGAACAGGTAGTGTCAGTTAAGATTGGCGTATTATGCCTCGTCAAGGCTGCAGGTCATGGGAACTCCCGCTTGGTTCTCGGACTGCACGACATTTTGGACACGACTAGTCCAAGAAAGCGACTATTGTTCTTCTCGTATCAATTGTGGACAAAGGCGGATCATATTGTTCTGTACAACTCTTCGCGGGCAACGGATAAGAGTCGTAAATTTTTACGGATGTCGTATAAAAGAAATTATGAGCTAGGGAGTTCGCCAGGATCCTAGTTACTATTTTCGTATATATAGTGTTGAGTTGTAAGCTAACTTTACTCCAAAGATAGCAGTTCGGTCTAAAAGTTTTATAGTGTCCACAAAAATCAAATCAATAATTGATCCAGTGGTTGTGAAAGCGTTCCGTTGTAATAGGGATATATTAACTTCCTAAGTCTCTTATTGTATATTTACTTGTGACCTCTTCGGTCCATCATTTTAAAAATCCGATTCTGAGTGACTTGTCATGGCCTTAGCCATGGACTTTGAAGAAAACTGGACGGCTATATACCAAGGAGAGAAGCTTGCACCAGGAAAGCAGTATCTCATGACGCATGCTCTGCAATTAGGGCAACAGACTCAACCAACAGAGTACTATCTGCAGCTTCAAGGTCTTCATCAACCTGAGCAGCAAATCAGACCACACTCTCAGCAGCTGCTGGGAGTTGTTAATGGTAAGGGCTTTGGACAGAATAAGTTTTATGGACCTTCTATGCTTGTTCAACAATCGTCGTATGTTCAAGTTCCAGCCAGATCCCCTTATGCTGTGAAGCAAACTGTTCTTTATCCACTTCAACAGCTGTCCTACGACATGATTTCCCCAACTAACTACATGCTTGTGCCAAACTCTAACCTTAGACCTCCGCAGAGCAACACTAAGATTTCCCCTTTTGATGCACTGTCTCCAAATCAAGAGCAGATTTTACCCAACTTCTGTGAGAGATTGCAAGGCATCTTACCGGCTCCACCATTGTCTACGGCACCAATAAAAGAGGATGTAAATATGAACATAAACCAGAAAAGAGCAAAAAGAAAATCGAAGTTCACTAAAAAACAGGACGAAATGATTGTTGAATTGAAGAAGAAATGCAGGTCTTGGGTTGAAATCGCTGAATTGACGGGAGTCGGCTCATATTTAGCTGCAAGAAATAGATATCAAGTCATTGTTGGCCAACAAGGAAATAATAATTCTTCTTCATGGTGCAATGAGGACGGGAAAGTCTTGAGACAGATCGTTGATGATGCAGAAATTTCGAAGTGGAAATTCATTGCAATTGAGTTAAGCAAGGCCACTGAAAAAGAATTCACTGATAAAGAATGTAGAGAAATTATAAAGGATTTAGTTTGGCAAGATCCTTCCAGCTTTGGCCTTTCCGAACGTACATTCGAGGAATGCATTAGGGAAAAGGCTATCACCGAGAGGGCAAATGAGCAAAATGTACAAGCCATGAATGAGGAAAAATATGCCGAGAGGTTACTAGACTACGCTGATAGGACAAGGATGACTTTCACTTCCTCGGATTCGCAAAGCTATTATAGCAATGACAGTAGCGCTAGTCAGGATGATTATCGCTCATCTACTGAGCCTCTTGATAATGATCATTATTCAAAAACTTTTCTATAGGAGATGTTCATGGCCCTTTTTGCTAGCATTACGATTAAAACTTTTAGGAGATCCTTAGATTTTCAAATTAATGGTGAATGATGTATTTTAATGTTAATTCAATTCAGTTTACTCGGTCCGGGTGAACTATTTATTCAGTTCTTAAACAATTTAAAATTTAAAGTTAAATAGGACTATTTGCGATTTAGTTTAGATACAAGGTTATGGTGTTGGTAGAGTTTGATTTTCGAACCTTTTATTGTATACTTATTAGTAGAACGAAACAATTACTGTATCAGATTCATTTTCTTCAATTTTTCCTCGACTACATTAATCTTATCTTGTGGTGATTGTGACTTATCGATTCTAGTACCGATTCTAATATCACTTTGAATTCTAACGACTCCATTTTTGTGTAGTAACTGATGCATTTGTCCGATCAAATCCGTAACTTCATTCCACGGACCCTCTATTGTCGTTCCAGCGCTATGCAAAGTACATTTTAAATGCGAATTTCTTGCTAGATTTGTGATCAATGCTACTTCGTTGGACACAGACGGTGTCCCAGTCCCAATCTGTTATTTATATGTTAGTCCTTGTATATTGATCCGAGAATTGTATACTTCAAGAAGTGGCCTTATAACTTACTGGAATTAAACAAACATCTGCTAAACATTTTAAAGTCACAACCATATTTTCAAGTTTCAATCTTATAATCCTTGACTTTGTTGTTAAAAATCAATATATCAGAAAAAGATTTTACACGATTTATTGCTCTGATACGTAAAATATTGGAATCTCGAATGAGTATTCTAACTTTCCAATGCATCAGGTGACTAAATCATTATTGCGCAAACTACACATTGCCTCTTATTAGCTATAAACCGTCCCACACTAACAATAGCCTTATATACTCGCGGAGTCCACCATGATAGCATACTAATTACCCTCGTTGAAATATGATATTATAATGCTAAAAGTCAGGATAGAAATGCTAGGTGTTCCTGGCGAGTGAGAAATTAGGATAATGAAACAAGAAATAAAATTATGAAGAGATCAAATATTCTCAAAAGGGCCCCACAAGTATTAAAGTAAACAATTTTCTTCAAAAATCAAGGTTAATTTTCAATGAAATGGTCGAAAAGACCTAGTAGTACGTTAGAAAGACAGTTTGGATTCATTCACTTTCTTTTGTTAAGCATTTTTAAGGGCAATTTCGACACTTTTTTTAAAGATTCACTCGGATCAAAATCGCTATTACTATCATCAAAATTCTTAGTCAATTCAGAAACCGGCTTTTCGTTGGAAATTTTCAACGCTGATATCGATTCTATGTTTTTTTCATTTCTTTTTATCAATTTATTATTTTTGGGTCCGGTAGGTGCTACCGTAATAATCGGCTCGAAAACTCTTGTTGGTAATCGCTCCTCTCTATCTTCCCATGGGAATATAGAGGTTGCCCTCACCTCAGGTGTGGCAGGCTTTATTTCACTAACCCCAGGATCGTCCCAAACGCTTTGTGTTTTCTCGAAACTCAATCTGAAAGCCTCACCTCTCTCATGAGACAATATTTTTGCCCTCACAGCAGGATCTGGGTAGAATTTATTGAAATTTTCCCACCACAAATTACTGTAATCATTTGTGGTATAAGAACTCAACTTCCAAGGTTTCAAACTACCAATGTAATGCAAAATATAAACATCACCGAAGAAACGCATAAAAGCAGGCACATATTGGTATGAGGCGGTAGGGGTAACGTTATATAAAAACGGGAGTCTTATCCAATTTGAACTGCCCGACGATACGTTGAAAAATTCGTTGAGAAGGCCTTGATCCGCACCGTCAAAGGTAGAGTTTTCATTCTTACTAAAATCAAGGAGCTTTGCGAAAGTTTTAGCATCCGGCTTAAGTAATAGGACCCCTGAATTAAAGATGTCGGGCCAGCCCGAATCAGGACTTGCTGCTACCTGGTGACTCTTCATTGACTCGTGCTTCTCAAACAAATGATCTAAATTTTTAAGAGGAAGCGCGTCACTATCAATGTATAATAGGGAATCATAATTGGTCTGATTCCATAACAATAACTTATTAAATGTAACAGATAACTCCTCTCTGCCTAACTTGTGAACCAGCCCATTTCCAGGTCCGGAGACTTCTATATCATCTATTGGAATTATATCATCATATACCTCCTCAATTAGTTCAATGGATTTTGGGGAGAAAGCTGCAGTATTTAATAAAATCGCAAGTCTGTGTTTTGTTTTGTGATCTCTCTTTAATTTCATACCAAGAGTTAATGTACCTGGTAAGTAAGACTCATTAGTCAACAAAGTGATATATGATGATGGCCGTGGTGTCATCTTTTCTAGAACTAGTTATAAGATTCCACGTACCTAGATATTTAAATAGAGGTGTAATTTAGTTTTACATGGGTTTTGTTATCAAATTGAGATCGTTCGCATTTATCAAGTTTGTGACAATATCCTTTTCGCTCAAAACGCTATATTCAGGAAGAGAGTAATTAAAAACAATAGGCTTATCTAAGAATAAATGATTAGCGTGATATTGACTAACGTGATTCTTCCTCTTAGTAAGGTCTTCGTGTAGAGTCAATCCAGAACAACATAGTTGTCTAAGGACGCTGAGTAGCCGCACCATTCGACTTTAAATCTTGCTGAGACTGGGATTGATTGTTGGGCTGGGGAGGCAAAGGATTAGATTGTCTGTTTGGATTATTGGCATTCTCTTTTAAGGCAATTAATTGCTTCGATCTGAATGTCTCATAATGTGTAAGAGCTGTAGTCTCAATTAAGTCTTGTAAATGAGTTCTCGTTAAGAAATCTCTCAAAAACACAAACTCGCACTGCGAGACATCCTCAACATTTATAGTACCCCATTGTGTCTGTCTTCCCCTGAATGTTTCACCATTGATTTGGATCTCTTTTTCAGATCCAGCGATAGCGAAAGGAATCAAAGATTTAATATCTGCATTCAATTGCCTTTCATCGTCATACAACTCTTCACTATCATATGGATAAATATTGAAGTTGTATTTAATAAACTCATTTTGCAAATTCTTTTTTAATTGTGACCTTTCTTCAAGGGTTAAGGAATCTGCCTTAGCAATAATTGGTACAATATTTGCAATTTCCGACAACTTTTTGAGTGCCTGAATATCTAAAGGCTTCAATTTATTGACATGCGGTGAGATGAAGTATAGTATACAATGGACTCTGGTATCCGGTATGTGCTTCTCCCTTTGAGCAGTCAATTCCTTTCTCAAGTATTGAGAATGTTGTTCTTTTATATATTTCACTAAAGGTTCCCAGCACTTTTCATTGTTTATTTGATCGCCAAACCCCGGCGTATCGATAACGTTGATATTCAATCTCACATTATTTTCAGACAAGACATGCGAACTAACTTTAATCTCAGTTGTTTTTTCAATCGGCTCTTCACTAGATTTCCTGCCATTCGATTGTACCAAGCCCGATGAAAACAACGTATTCACTAAGGTACTCTTTCCTAAGCCTGATCTTCCTACAACCATGATATTAAACTGAAAGCCTCTCTTTAACAAGCGATTCTCAATCTGTGTTGTTACGGTATCGAAACCGACATATCTCTTAGGATGAATAATATTCTCTTCATTGTGTAAGACTGACATTTTATGTATCCGCCGATATCTACCAGTTGCAAAATGATTTCTTAATGTCCAACTATTGAACGGTATTGATATAATTTATTGTTGTGCTGTTCTTTAAGTGGTCTTATGGACGGACGCGTTTACAAAAACGAAAGTTTTGATGAAAACCAAGTTTGTGGTTACTGTACGACATTATATATGCAGGATTTGGTGTTGAAATCATCCGGCAGGTTTTTTTTTTTGTTCATATTTGCAAGTTAAAGATTAAGACAGATTCTAGCAAAAAAAGGTTGTCATGATTGTGGCGCACATAGTTCCAGGACCCACCACCATTAGGTCAATATTACTATCCGCTGGGTTAGTGAATCCAGCAGTTTGGAGTATTCCTTTGAGGATTCCAGCTGTTCATCTAACATTTCCGAACCCATTCAGTGGAGAACTGAAAAAAGAAGAGCAAACTCTCGATCCACGACTCGAGCAGCTAAGACAAGATATAGAATCGAGTGGCGAGATACCTTTCATAATCGATAACGGCACTATAGTAAAGGCGGTTCCCAAGAAAAAAGTTTCATATCGAAACACTAGAACTAAATTATATGCTCCTGGTGAAAAGCAGATTAAGCATTTAAACAATTTGGTAAGATGTCCTGCCTGTGGCCATACAAAGAGGTCTCATTTCTTATGCATGCACTGTTTTGCTGAAATAAGATCTTTCCTCAAATCAAAGAAAAGAGAGGGTCAACATACCGAAACTGATCCCCAATCTGATTTAGACCCAATCGACGAAAGGATTTTGTATCCTGGAAAGAGGTTGTCTGAATATGAAAGAAGACTAAAATCTAAAGATTGGATTCCTGTGAGAGAGAAACCTTTGGTGTATAATCGTGATCAGTTGAAGAAACCACTTGATTAGAGCATAACTTTTTCTTTCCGAATTTCTACGTTCTTGTATATACTATAATGAGATGTGTCGACTATTTTCTTTAATAATGTATACTGATCTCAATTTTAAATGGAGAGAATAAAATGATGGTTGTATCTTCTTAGATCTGTTGCTTATAGATTGCAAGGGAAGAAGAAAAAAAATTTTAGAAAAGAAAAATTTGACTTATATGTGAATAAATATTTTTTCAATAATCCAAATAGTTGTTTGATGACCCTGAAAGTCTCCTATGACGTTGAAAATATGACAAATAAATCAAGCATGACTATAAAAGCAAATGTAGAGGACCTTCTCAATCTGAAAAAAAGGAGAAAGAATAACTCACTACTGAGGGAGATCTCTTTGCGATCGGTTAGTAGTAGACATCCCTTGAATGTGAAGCCCGAAGGAAATCTCTTATTGAATGAATACAATTCAGTAATCGAAGGAGAAAGGAAGAAACAGATGGGTGTATTTTTTCGATTTGAAGACGATCTTTTAATGGACATTATGTCTTATATAAAAAATGTGGAAGATTTAAAAAACCTCTCCCACACGTCAAGGTTTATGTATGCATACTTGTACGACGAAGACCTCTGGAAAATGAAATACATATCACAATACTTTTCATCTGGTCGAGGCCCAGTAAAATCACGTCCTTGGAAGGGATCATGGAGAAGTACTATGTTGGGGATAGCCGAACAGGAGCAAGCGAAACTCCAGGTAGCAGAGAATATATTATGCTCTGATGTCCTTTATAGACCCTTTCAGTGCTCTCAAATTGAGTATCCGAATTTATTTGCAGATATTATACATGAAGAAGACATAAATAGAAAGCAACAAAATAGAGACTTAGTGAGCAGCAACCCTTTACATCTGCAAAAAATTCCTCGGTTGAGCGAAGAGGCTTTAAGCATGCAACTATTCATAGAAAGATGGCATGGTGAGCCTTTTATATTAAATAGTTCATCTGATGAGAGATGGCCAAATTGGAATATCGAGTATCTTCTTAAAAGGTTTCCAGAGGTACCATTTCGACAAGAAGCAGTTGAATGGAACTTATCTTCTTACGTCGAATACTTGAAATCCAACCAAGATGAAAGCCCTTTGTACTTATTTGATTGTAATAGTATTGCCATGAAAAATTTGAAGACTGAATATATTCCCCCCAAAATATTCCAATATGATCTTTTTAGTGTCTTTGAGCAAGAGTCAATTAACTGTCGTCCAGATCATGCGTGGTTAATTGTTGGTCCCGAGAGATCTGGTTCGACTTTTCATAAGGATCCAAATAATACGTCTGCTTGGAATACTACTCTCAGTGGACGAAAACTTTGGGTTATGCTCCCCCCAGGAATCACGCCTCCTGGAGTTTCTACTGATAAAGATGAAGGCGAAGTAACGTCACCAGTAGGAATAGCTGAGTGGGTGCTCTCTGGTTTTTTCAATGATTGTCTCAGAATACAAGAGTGTAAAATAGGTGTAACGTTTCCTGGAGAGTGCTTATATGTTCCATCTAATTGGTGGCATTTAGTGATCAATTTAGATAACTCTGTGGCTGTTACGCAAAATTTTGTCCCATTGCCGACGCTTACTAAAACTTTAGAATTTTTCAAGTCTAAAGGAGAACAGGTAAGTGGGTTTCGCCCAAAGGAAGTGAAGGATGCATTAGAACATATAATAAAACAAGCATTGGTTGAAGATAATGAAATTATCAAGTTTAAAGAATACTGTCATATGTTCAATGCTTTAAAGTTAGATCCTTACCTCCAGAGTGAAGACTGTGGTGAACTTACACAATTACCTCAAATACCGATCTATGAACTCTTCAAAAAATTATTGGTACAAAATGGATATCTGAAAGAATTGTCAGCAAGCTTAGAAAATATTCTAAATGATAATACGCAGAGTAGAGCTACTACGGGTCATAATAAGCTTTGGAAGAAATTGACTACGGATCGAGATAACAAGAAAAATTCATTTTCTTTTGATTTCAACGTTAATGAAGAACCAGATGCACAAGTATCATAGTCATATATCACATGTTTTTATTTTGTGTAATTATCTCTGTACGCATAATTATTGTAATGAAATCACTTGGTCATTAACGTTTACATTGGTTGAAAGAGTTCTAATTCCCAATTTAATGCTCTATAGAAGCTTATTTAGAATAATTAATAGACATTCAATCCCAGAAGTATACAAACGGACATTTTTCAAAAGTATGACAAACGAGAAAACTGAAAATCCTATAATTTTTGCTCCGAAGACTTACCAATATGATAAGGGTCATTTGAGTGAAGAAGAAGTAGGAGCGGATCCTATTGAACAGTTTCATAGATGGTTTGATGAGGCTCAGAAATACAAACCCGAAGGCTCGCTGTTTATTCCAGAGTCTGTTACATTCTCGACAGCAAGATTACCTTCCGGCAGGGTATCCTCCCGTATTGTGTTATTCAAAGAGTTAGATGCTAAAGGATTTATAGTTTATTCAAACTGGGATAAATCGAAGAAGTCAGAAGATTTCAAATCCAATAAATATGCATCTTTAACGTTTTTTTGGCCCTATCTTCAAAGGCAAGTCAGGGTGGAAGGTGTAATGGAAAAAGTAACGAGAGAAACTTCGGAAAGGTATTTCAAGACTAGGCCAAGAGGGTCGAAGATCGGAGCCTGGTCATCTCCACAGTCGCAGAAAATAAGCAACAGGGAAGACTTAAATAGCTTATGTTCCGAATATGAACGAAAGTTTAAAGATTTGAAAGATGATGAGATTCCATGCCCTGAATATTGGGGTGGAGTTCGTATTGTTCCATTAGAAATTGAATTTTGGCAAGGTGGGTTAAATAGACTACATGATAGACTTACATTTAGAAGAGAAAATATCGAGAATGGTAAATGGGACCTTTCACGCCTTGCCCCATAAATACTGATTGAGTATGATATTAATTTAAAAATACCCTATGAATAGATCTCTTGAATATATGTGTCCATCTTTTGTCTTGTATGAACCGAAAAGTGAAAAGATAATCTTATTTTACTCGTAAAGCGTTTGGCACAACTTTTACATTTGAATAATGGTAATGGATTTAGTTGCTTGATCTTCAACTTTTTGAGTCTCTCGTAGATACTCTCCAAGCTGATGTCCTCATCTTTGTGCATTTCGCAACTTTCATCTCTGCTTTCATCTGTCTTAAGTTTCATCATGTGCATCTTCAAATGCAACATATATATGTTACAGTCATCGAAAACTCTAGTACACAGAGGACAGGAGAAAATAGCACCAAGGACAGAATTACCATCACGAAAGAGTCTTCTTCTATCAAAAGTAGTGCAATCGCTGTAGTCGTAGTCAACTTTGGTGAAATGTAAGGGAATATCTTTACTTGTTGACGAATTCGGAATATGTTCTATAATTCCAGATGCCAGATCAGATTTATGAAGAGTAGTAGAGCCGGAAGATCTTAATTCTTCAATCTTTGGTTCTAAAATTGAGTCCGATGAGCCCAACTCGCCAAACGAGCTTCCACTAAAGTCAAGTATCTCGTCGTCAAAGACAGACTCATTGAGACTTTCGTTATTTTGGTAGATATAGCTATGATTCATGTTACCACCTTCCAAAAATTGACTTTCTAAGTTCATTTTTAGTTTATTAGAGTTTCATTATTGCAAAATATTTAAAGGAACAATAACCTCGATCAAAACGTTTTTGCAGCATCTTATGTATTACATTTCTTTATATCAAGCATAATTAAAGAGTTACGAAAACGTTCAGTACGCATTATATGAAGGGCAGATCAGTGATGGTAGGTTGTGATTAATGAATGGCTACAATTACGTAATGATGAGGAATATCGAAATCAGAGCTTTATGATCATGTATTCAAAAGTATAAATTTAACCTTGAAAGACGACTAAGATTACTTGAATCTGGATACGATCTCGTAGAAAGATTTTCCTTGAGTTGTGGCAATTCTTTTTTCCAAATCTGTTGGTTGTCTAGAACCATCCCCAGCTGAAAAAGTTCCGGCACCCCATGGAGAAGATCCGTGAACCTCTTCCAAGTTTTGCAAGTCTGTAGACGCGTAACCCAATGGTACGAATATAATACCATGGTGAACTAATACAGATAAAGAGTTCATAACTGTTGCTTCTTGTCCACCACCTGGAGTCCCAGTGGAAACAAATACACCTGCAAACTTACCTCTTAAAGCGCCTTTAGCCCATAATCCGCCTGTACTATCCCAAAAAGCTTTGAATTGAGCCGGGAAGTTACCGTATCTTGTTGGAATACCGAACAAGAATGCATCATACTCTACCAAGGTCTCCGGACTAGCAATTGGATAATCTGGCTTTGGAGGTGCATGCATCTTTTGTAATACTTCATCGCTTAAAGTCTCTGGAACCTGATAAATTACGGCCTCCCCTCCAGCTTCCTCAACTCCTTTTTTAACATTCTCAGCCATTGTGGCCACATGGTGGTACATGGAGTAGATAATAATTGCAACTTTTTGAACCATATTGAATTTAATATATTAGATGTGTTGAACGTAATAATTGTGAGAGTTTCGCTACTCTGCTCTTGGACCCGATATTTATGCTCCCAAGGTTTAGCACTTTACAAACATCTTACTAAATTTGAAAGTGGCGTGCGTGTCAGTTTTACTAAGAATTTACAGATGAAGCATGCGCAGAACAATTCATTAATCTTACCAAAAATCATGATTGATTATAAATGCTTTTGAAATTTTCTCGTATGTAAACATCTAGTGAAGGGTTGTTATTGCTACTTGGAATAAATCATTAAGAAAATGAAATACCTTCTTATCAATGTCTATAAGATGTTAATTAATAAGCTAAATTTGAGCTGAAAGATAAGTTTTTGAGAAGTGAAAGCAGATATAAGAATTATATGTGACTCTTAGAATTAATATTCGATCTCTTCATATGCAATATTCTCATGTTATCAAGTGGGACAACAATTCGTCAATTAATTACCCTGGTACATATACCAGTAATAGTTTAGATAATTTAAGGTTAGTTAATGACACTTTGTGATTAAATTTAAGTACTTACCAAAGTATGTGAGCCCCAAAGTCATCACTTTGAACAATTGGTGTTATTCGATGGAAGAATCACGCGATACCAGCTCATTCGCAAAAACTGTTCACAGAATATTAATAAGGTAGTTTCTAGAACTGTCCTCTAACATACATTACATTGAAACATATTGGATCAATCCTCAAGGGATAGCCTAGAGGGCCAGTCAAAGAAAAAAGAGCTAGAGACATTAAAGTTAACATGAGTGGCTTTTCGAATATAAATTCTTCTTTTCACTCTAGAGAAAAAAAAAGCCACTTAAAAGAAAACAGTGTAGATAGATGACTGCTAACTATCTTTTAATGGCAGGAGCTTTGTATCACCTATGGGTTAAACGTTTATGCAGTTTTCTTTCATCATTGAAAATACAGAATCTGAACATCGAATCGAACTCTTGCCTATCATTCTAACCCAATTATGCCGGAAAATTGCAAGATTGCATAAGCCTGAACCCAAGGTTCCTTTTGTAGCCAGTTTGCTTTTCTAATTCGGTTAATGTAATTCATTCGAATACGCATTGGCAAGATCGTCATCGACCAATTCAGTTAGATTCCATCAATTTCTCCGTGAAGAACCCTTCAAAAGGCATACGAAACGCCTGCCGCGTAAACTAAGGATGGTGTCAAGGATTGTAAATCTGATGTCAACTAAAGCCAATGAAACGTAGCACTCTTTTCCAGAAATCCTTTATAAACATCAGCGCACAGCTAGCGACATGATTAGAATCATCACGAAACTTTTCGTTAACACTCAAGTTATTAAAAGAGACATTCAGAAGAATGTAGCTGAGAAATTGGGGCCCACTGAAAAAAAGCTGGAGTTCGTCGTCTCACGTTTAAAGATGTTTAAATATTGCGCGACGCTTGTTTACTACTGCATGGAAGAGCTGCACTATCTCTTTATAAACTATTGTCAAAACAAAGCAGTAATGCTTTAATGAGGACAGCAAAAGAGCAGTTAAGCAGTTGTCGTCTCTTAGACGCTTATGGTGATACTGGGTCAGTTATAGCAAATGAAATTCGAGATCCTGGATTAAGAATGGTAAACTTATTACAGTACAAGGAGAGATTCGAAGCAGAGCATTCAAATACTTCCGTCAATAATCAAAAGCGTAAAAGCGCACATCTGAATCAAAATTATGGGCTGAGAGATCTGGAAACTGCTTATGGTCCCTTGCAATGGGGGCTTTCGGTTTCAAATTTTGTAAATTCTCCTAATAGAAATATGATCACTTCGGGTCCCAGGAGAACTTCTAGTTTCAAGGCAAAAAGGATAATTTCTTCTATGGTAGAGGTAGGGCAATCCGATGCTTTTAAAGATCCCCTAAATCTACTTAGTGAAAGGCTGTGGGGCAAAGTGTCTCAAGGGAGATCTGCGGGCGATACCGCTGAAAAAATTCATAGTGTACCACCGAACCATCAAGAAATTGATCTATTAGACACAGGAGAAATTGATCTTGATGGTTACGTTTCTAATGTAGATCATGAATCTGATGTTTTAGATGACAGCCAAAGTGAACCCGAAATATTAATTAACTCCGATTTGGTTCCTAGCAGCAGATCTCATTTGAATGACGAAACGAAAAGTTCAGATATAAAATCTGATAGTATTCAATTCGAGAGACTTATTCAAGGTAATCGCATAACGTGCGTTCGTAGTGAAAATGTGACTTACAATGAGAACGATAGAATATTACCGGTAGATGAAAAGAAATATCGTTTCCCACTCTTGGATCCAAACTCGCGATTTGAGCATAATGGACACCCCAATAAATCTATCGGAAACAATCCAATTTTGCCTCCAGCTCCCCATCTCCAAGACAAGTGCCCCAAGGATGGAAATTCGAAGGAGAATGACTATTGGGCTGAAGAAAAAAGTACTGAGTATATTAAAAAGGACATGAATCGATATAGTGATATGAATGATCTCAGGGAAGACAATAAACGAAAAAGGAAAGCATCATTGGGAGAAATCTGTTCCAAAACTAATAGAAATAAGCTTCCTCTCAGGGTAGGATTATCACGAAGGAACAAAGTGGAGCCATTGCATGATTATTTAAAAAAATAATCCATTATAATAAATCGTTAAAATAATAATATTCTATCTTATACATTATATAAAATATCATCTATAGTGATTCGCATGCATGTGCCCTAAGCCTTGGGCTGAAAGCAAACTTGGATAAGTGAATTCGTAGCAAAAGTGTCATTTTATGTTCAAGGGCTGGGTTTATCTTCACTAGATTCATCGCTTTCCAAAACTTTTGGGTCCTCATCGATCCCTTGATCTTCACTTTTAGCATCTAGCTTTGCTTGACTGTACTGATTTAATCCGTCGTAGAAATTAGACCATAACCTCCCTATATCATCAAATTCTTTACCAACTTGGATTGATGAGCTCAATGATCTATTTAAAATGTCCAAATTATAGACAACAGAATCTATAGAATTACTTATCTCTTGTAGCAAGAGATCCCTTTGTTTTTCAAAGTAGGTGCTTGATTCTTGTTTCGACATTGTTTCCACCTTTCTCGTACAAATACAATTATGCTAGACTTAAGGTGTAGATTTGTTATGATAACATACGATTCCATAGGTGTAAATGCTATCACAAGCTGAATTCGCGCATAAAAAGCGCTTTAAGATTTTTTTCTACAGTTTCTTACTTCTTCCTATGCTAAAATTAACCGGGACACTTGCATTGAGCGGTCATGCTGGTAAATCTCCAATGGAGGGATTTACCCTAGTGTGGACGTACTCTCTAACCCGGGAGATCTAATTGAGTATGAAGTTCGGCTGTGATTGATTAAAGAAGTGAAATCTCGACTTTACGCATACTCAAACATTTTACTGCTGAGGCAATTTGATGTAGTTTGCTACGGGGAATACCTGTTTCGACCTCTCGAGATAATACTATGTCTTGCTCTTTCCATACATTTTGAAATTCTACTGCTTAGTTTGAACAGATAAAGTATTACAGGCAAAATATTCCTTTCCTTATAACATAATATACAACATGGTAAGTAATAATAAACAGGCAAAGGTGATTGAAAATAAAATCACAGGAAAGATTAGGCTAACAATTTTAAGAAATAGAAAAAAAAATAATTACTGAAAACTTCCTTATGAACATACCCAATGTTCTTTTATGTACCCTGAGATGTCAATACTAATCTTTCTGCCGAGACCTTCAACCCTCTTGCCTTTTTTTAACTTCTCTCCACCTAACACTTAGGACCCAAACAAAATGAGACCGGAGAAGGATTCTTTCCAAGCTTCTTTTTGTCAGAGGTGTTGAAACCAGAACATTTACGCTTTAATGAGCAACGACGAACGTAATCTTTCTTTTCATCAAAGTTAGTATATGATTGGCCACCACATTGAGCGCTTGAGGTGATTGACACACCAGAACTGTTTGAAGAACCAGATTTCTTCTTGTTGAGACCAAGTAGAGACATGAGCAAACTTTGTTTTCTTTTCAGTGTTTCTTAACTCAGTAAAACATATTACCCCCAGGTAACACTTCAATTATACTAGAAAATTAGAATGTAAAAATTCGAGTTGTTGCTCTTACTAACACTAATAATATCTAACGGTGCAGATAGTCTTGCCCGCGTCTCCAACGTGTTTTGACGGTGTAGTTTGCTAACGTGTTAACGCCTAACGTTTCAACGTTCCAACGAAATGCTAGTGCTCGCTACTATATGGATAATTAACAAATATAAGCTCTGTTATGTTGGGAACTACATTCTACAATTTTTGGGAGCCTCAATGTTATATATGGTTGTAAATTTTCTTCCCTGTATAAAAATTTTTTTCGTCATTTTCCTCTTTCATTTGTGTGCACTTTCACGGTTTACTCAAAATGTAAAACATTGTAATGTGATTCCAACCCCGACAATGAAGCGGCTGGTTATTTGTATCAATATGATAGGGGCTTTGAGATATGTACCATGATCGCTAGGTTCCTCGAGTGTCTTGTCTCTAAGATGTAAGCGTTAATTAAGTACCTCTTGCCAACATTTGGACATCACTTTCCCGTACGTCCCCTTCCCCATTTTCGTGCACTGGGAACCATTTTACTCGGATGGTAGACAGTCCTCTCAATAATTTTTTTAAAATATCCATGTCGTTCTGTCTTTCATGACACAAATTCGAAAAATCCCGCATTAAATTATGATCATCGCGGGCAGTACTCTTATGTGGTTGGGTCGACTAATTGGCCGATCCAGTAGTAAATTTTATCCCAGATACAGTAATCATAAGACTGCGGTATTTTTGTTGCTTGTGAGCAGCAACTGTAGCATTTGGATGACGACCGCCGCAAATAGTCTCCTAAAGCGTATTCACAGTGCAATTATGGTGACAAGATCGGAGTTCGGCTCCACTTTGGGCAGTACCTTACCTAAAGAGGATCTGGTATGTGCAGAGGGGATTACAAGAATATAGGGACATTATTTTCTTTTTACTTAGCATATGTAAAAGTAACACGGTTATATGCCAGATGTAACTGACAGTAAAATACTGAAATGATGTTGCTGCGAGACACAGACAAAACCGTTCTAATCGTGTTTCAGTCTGATCTACATTTACATACAGTACAATTATGATATGTCTTAGACTGCTACTATTATACAATGCAATTATCAATCCGAAATTCCATCGTCAGACGAAGGATTGTCGGGATATTCTATATCAAATGGGTCATCAGAGCCATCTTCCATTCCTTCCAAGTCGTTCTCTGAATTGAAATTTCTTCTTGTGTTACCATCTTTAGATAACTCTTCCTTATATGAATCGAGCCACACATTCGGTACCATATATTTATCTTTGTTTTCATTAATTATTTTCTCTGCTTCTCTGGTATATTCTTGCTCACTCAAAATTAAGAATATAGTTTTCAAATAAAAAATTATCGATTTGAGACCTCTGAGATACCCCATATCTGGCATATTTGAATGCTTAGGGGGGACGGTGGTGGCTCTGGGTAACATGTCCTCTGCTATTACAGACTGTGCGAAGTCAATTATTCTTACCTTTATATCTCCAATTTTTGTTCCCAACGCATCATACATGAGTAAGATAGATGATCCATACATCCTATAACCTTTCAAAGTAGAGAATATACCTAATAGCTCTTCTACTTGCTGTATCAAAGTAGGCAACTTAACCAAAATTGAATAAATTGTGCGTCCATCGTAAATAAACTTCGCAAGAACTTTACAAAATTCCTTTCCTTTCTTCACTCGTCTTCCGAAGTATTTATCCTTGACAAAATATGCTTGTTTCGCACGATTGTAAACCTGAAGACCACATATCCTAACTCCTAACTCACGAGAAGTAGTAATTGCACACTTCCTTCTTTGTGAAAGCTGCTTTTTTTGGTCTGCCTCTACCCCGTACTGCCTCGTACCCATCTTAAGATCCAAGACGCATGGTTTAACCATGTTGGTTGTCAAATCTTCTAGAAGAATAAACCTTTCAAATCTGGTATGTTTCCTCAAAATTGGACCCTCTGTTTTTTCGTGAGGTGATAAGATCGGAGAAACCATAGAATTATGTCTATCATCATCATCAGATATAGCTTCATCGTCCATAGAGAATATATCATCTTGTTCTTCATCTGAAGTATCCTTCCGTACAGATTTAGGGCGGAAAACCTCTTGTAATATTTGAGCTTGCAAGTCCTTATTGACTGATGTTGAACCATAATTGCCTGTTTTTTTAAATGTGTCATTCGGTGACGAGTAGGATGAATCTTGTAAGCTAAAAGAATCTTTACTTCCGAGGGAATCAATAGGAGAATGGATCGAGCTTGAGTATCTCTTCCATAATTTGTCTGGAATGATATGCCGGTTATCATCCAACACAACTTCTGGGTTTAGGTTCTCGTCATCAAAATTGGACCTCAATGAATAGCTTACTTCATTAGAGCGTGAATCGTTGCTCAAACTTCCCGACCGAGATATTTGAAGACTTTCCTCATTAATGACACTAGAGTATCTAACGTTCAATACGCCTATATATTTGGGCATAAACTTTAATAATTCAGGATGTCTCAATTCCACGTTCTCGTACCAAATGTTTTCTCTGTTCATCAAGGCTTTACATACAGCTCTCTTGGAGAAGCTGAAGATTGCAGTGTGTCCGCCTACTTTATTTTTAAAAGGTCTTAACTCTACAGCTAACGGGAAAGTCTCTGTTTTTCCACGTAAATCGAGATGATATACATGAGTCTCCCCAAATTTAACTTCTTTCTTGTCTACTTCGACGTCTTTTTGATCTTCATTTTCTTTTTCTGGCTGATCATCTTTCTTATATTTATGGATCTTTGTTATGTCACCATCTTGAGAGTGGTCAAATTCTAAGTCTGCAGTTAAGTGTTGCGTTTCGGGAAGTGCTGAGATATTGTTCTGAATTGTTGCTAAGGAAGCCGACTGATCAGCTGGTGTATGGGGGAAATATGTCGCAGATGAAACAGGCTCCAAGTCAAAAACTCTGGGCTCATTCCCAGGTAATAATGACAGTTGTATTTTAGGTGTCTCTTTGGACTCCTTCAATGACTTAAAATCGACGGGAGATTTCTCATTCAACTCATATCCGGGTTCCTTCTGATCAATCAAGTCACCAATTTGATTTATAGTAGTGTCGCCTCTAAATAGCCTAAGTGATCTAGCCGCTTTCCTTCCTGTAACGACGTTCTGAGCCGCTATTTCTGACGTTGGAGTGTTTGCCGATGCTGATGATAAATTGGATTCTAATTTTTGTTCTTGCAATCTGTGTTGATCATCGTCTTGTGAATCCTGTCGTTGCTGCTTACATGGATGTATCATTTTCTGAGCTTTTGATGTCATATGTGAGTCTTCTAGTACATGCTTTACTAGTGTCTCCTCCATCTTCACTTTCTATGCACTATTGAAAACAAATTTTTGTTTCATAAATCATGCACTTGTTCGCACTCTGGTAGATAAATCCTTTGTCTTTCACTACCAAGTCGAGTTGATAATTAAATATCTAGTGTAGCATCCGCTTAACTATACTCTTAATATTGGCTGGACTTTCTTATTTCTCTATAAGCGCTACCAGGCTACTGTGAAATTATTTATACTTGTTATTCTCTAGTACAACAACAGTCTTGTGTTGGTGCTGGGATTATCTGTTCAAGTAACGCACCATTCAATTATCTAAGAATATCAATGCCTGTTGAATGATATGGATAGAGTTCTTATATATAGACGACTGAGAAGTCTACACGGTTTAATTTATATATTTCTTTATCTGAGGCACGAACTAAACGTGGCAACACCTAATTAAATGACAGTACAATCGCTCCACTTGATTGAGTTTCACAAAAACACAGGCGCAATAGACTGCAAAACCTCAACCACCGTCTTTTTGATGCTCACAACACGACTATTATGATGTGCGGGTAAATACGTCATGTTACCCAACTGTCATGTAGACGAGTTGCCTGTATACATGACGAAAGGCAAGAATAACCTAGAGAGTATTCGTTTTCTAGAGTATGCAACACGACTAGCATTTCACATAATAGTATAGTATATATGCAGGCTTGTGGGGGGAGGGATTCTTTCTCAATTAATGTACTCTTATAACGACACCAGAAGAATGGCTCCAGAGGGTAGTCTGATCATTTCTCTTTTAGCAACCTAATTCATGAGGTATCCTTCTCTATTATTGCTCTTGAGTTGTTAAATAGTTTCAGGGAGTATACTTTGCTTTCGCGCAGGGAAGCGTCTGCGAGAAAAAAGATAGCTGAATTCAGAAACTTGTCAAACTGATTTATTATTTAACGCGATACAAACATACAAAAAATATCACTCAACGTAACGAATATTTTTATTTGACATTAGTTTTTCAAGCTGGCTAATTTTCGATTTCAAGTCATACTCACAGAGCTTAGCACCAGTTTTACTGGACCAGTTATCTGTTACCAAATAGCATCTTAAGGGTGTTGTACCCCATCTGCAGAGGCCGTTATTGACTTCAAATTACAAAATAATAACTTCATCATGAATAGAGCGACAAGCTTACGCAAGTTCCTGAAGCCAGCTTGGCGCCTTAATAGTGGCCCAATACTCTCTGGAACTGTGGTGGTCTTACTATTGTTTGTATTTATAATGCTGCAGAGTTCAAAAGTATCCTTCTCTGCTACCCCAGCATCGTCAACTATGGATTCAGCGGTTGCCGATCCTGAAGAGTCAGGGGCTCTCTCAAAATGGGCAGTTCATAATTTGCCAGGTTTTGATTTTCAGCGGTCAGATAAGACATTGGCTTTTGCGGACACAAACGGATATGTAGCTGAGGACTTAAGTCTACTGAAAGACCTGAAAGAGAAAGAAGGTGATATGAAATCTAAGTTCATATACGAAATGGATGGAAATGATGATTATGAAAAGAAACATAGAAATTTAGCTTATGAATATTACGAAAGAATTTTTGAAGTGCTTTATCAAGGTCGTCCAAACGTATCGAGCTTGGACAGCTATCAAAGTGACGAGAGGATATATCATGCGAGGTATGACTCGCTTGATAAAGATGAGCAAATATTTGATGAAGAGTATTTATCGAAATTTTTGCAATTAACTGATGAGGAGTTAAATACCATGACTCGTGCTCATAGGTTCGTGGTTGAAAATTTGCCAGAAAGCTCTCCTAAAGATTTGTACTCCGGGAATGGAATAGTCTACGTTGGAGGTGGAGAGTATAATTGGTTAACTTTGCTTTCTGTTAAGTCCATAAGAGCTTTGGGATGTACTTTGCCCATTGAAATTTTAATCCCCACAATAGATGAATATGAACCAGACTTGTGTGCCAGAGTTTTTCCAGCTTTAAACGCTAAATGTATATATTTGCCAACGGCACTCTATGATCCTAAAAAAAATTCTGCAATTCCCAATTTTGAATTCAAGGGTTATCAATATAAGGCATTGGCAATTTTAGTTCTGAGTTTCGAAAATGTTTTGTTTTTAGATAGTGACAACATTCCTGTCTCTCGCCCTGATGACTTATTTACTCAAGAACCATTCACTTCTAGAGGTTTAATTGTCTGGCCCGATTTCTGGAAGAGAGCGACATCGCCTTACTATTACCAGATTGCTGGCATGAAATTAGGCAAAAATTTATTGCCAAGATATAACGAAGTTTCTGGAGATTATGAAGAAGTTTCTTCTCCATACTCAACTAATAACTGGAAAAAATTTCCTTTGCATCAGCGAGAAGGGAGTATTCCAGACCCTACTTCAGAATCTGGCCAACTAATGATTAACAAAGCTACCCATATCAAGGCATTATTACTAGCACTATACTACAACCTATATGGTCCAACTCACTTTTACCCCTTGTTTTCTCAAGGATCGGATGGCGAGGGTGATAAAGAGACTTTTCTAGCTGCAACATGTGCATTAAAAAAACCTTACTATCAAGTGTCCAAATTTTTAAATGCGTTTGGCTACTTCAAAAATTCAAACGATTTCGAGGGAACTGCCATGGGTCAGTATAATCCTATTGATGATTTTCATATGAATATGCTTAGAAAAGAATTAGCTACCATGTCCTCAGAAGAAAGATCTCAATTGATAAGGACAGAAGAGACTCTTGAAAAGGGTCCCCGTATTTTATTTGTTCATTCCAATTTCCCGAAACTAAACCCGTGGTCTCTTAAAACTAAGGGCACCATATTCAATGATGAGTCGAAACGAATAAGAATATACGGTCTGGGAATGAGACAACGAATGGGCTATGATTTTGAAACAGTGCAATGGACCAACATGAAATTTTTATTATGTGACTTGAAGATTCAATTGAAGGCCTTCGACCTTATAGATTTGACTGATTTATGCAAGGAAGTCAGTGATCACTTGGATTTTTTGAAATCAACTAGCGACACCTTAGAATAAATAACTTTGTTTATATGCAGTGCGCAAATAAAAACATTCTCACTGGGATTAAATAGATAAATAAAAAACCAATGGTTTAAATACATACCAATTCATACAATATATCAGGGGATCTTTGTTCAATAAAGCAGCGCCTCGCCTGCACTAAACATACAAATTTACTAAATTAAAGCGAACCTAATAATTTAAAAAATAAAGGAAGTAAAATGGCGATACAATTTCTATTATTATTATCAAGACAAGGTAAGGTGAGGCTATCGAAGTGGTATCAGACAGTGTCTCAGAAAGAAAAGTCTAAGGTGACAAAGGAATTAACAACTCTAATCCTCTCTAGACGTGCTAAGATGTGCAATGTTTTAGAATATAAAGATAGTAAAATCGTTTACCGTCGATATGCATCTTTATTTTTCATAGTGGGAATAGATAATGGCGATAACGAGCTTCTAGCTTTGGAAATAATCCATCGATTTGTCGAGCAGATGGATAAGATGTATGGGAATGTATGTGAGTTGGATATAATTTTTGGGTTTGAGAAAGCATATCACATTTTGGATGAGTTGTTATTAGATGGTTATATTCAAGAGAGCTCAAAAAGGGAAGTACTAAATAGAGTAGCCCAGGAAGACGAATTAGAGAATTTGGACGAATTTGAAAATATTTTGGCTTAAAGAATAATAATACAGTTACCTCGATAAATAGCTTGACTACTTAGATAGCATATAATGCACAAGAGGTCGAAGAGGTGCCTTTAAAGTAGCGCTCAGTCCTGCGTTTTCATCATATTTAAGGAAGCATTGTTTGGTGATCTTAGCAGCATGTACATACTGGGCCAGTTATATTCTGAGTAAAATTTCCTCTTCTTTTCTCCACGACACAATACAAAAGATATCTTTTAAAAGACATATTCCATTTTTGTCTTTTTCACTTAAAGTACAATTATCGCATTTTCTAAAAAATATTTGGAGATGAGGTCTCCAATAACTTCTTTTTTTAATGATGCAAGGACCAGCCACTGAAATGGATGAAGAAGAAGGCTTTGATATAGCTAAGTCATTAGCACTCTCATCTTCAGAGTCTGACGTGGGTTCTGACTATGAAGAAGGTGTCCAGGATATCATTAGTGAGAGCGATGAGGAAGCTGAAGAACCTAACAAGAAGAAACCTAAAACAGATCTGTCCAAGCTTCATTTCCCTATGCTTGAGATTTCAGATGATGAAAACTCTGAATCAAAAGACATCTCTTCATATTTCGTCAATAATAATCCACTCACTAAGAAAGCGAAGAATGGCTCTTTTCAGTCTTTTGGCTTTTCAAAATTTTTATTGGGTAATATTGCAAAAAAGGGTTACAGGCAACCGACACCAATTCAAAGGAAAACCATTCCTTTAATAATGGATAACCGTGATGTTGTTGGTATGGCAAGGACAGGATCTGGTAAGACTGCAGCTTTCACGTTACCTGTTATAGAGAGGTTGAAAAATCATAGTGCCAAAGCGGGGGCAAGGGCCGTGATATTGTCGCCATCTAGAGAGCTTGCCTTGCAGACCTTTAAGCAGGTGAAAGAGTTTAGTAGGGGGACTGACTTGCGCTCAATTGTTTTGATAGGTGGCGATTCCTTGGAACAGCAGTTTTCCTCTATGATGTCGTCGCCTGATATTATTGTCGCTACACCGGGAAGATTTTTACATTTGAAAGTTGAAATGGATCTAGACTTGAGCACGGTTGAATACATAGTCTTTGATGAGGCCGATAGGTTGTTTGAAATGGGTTTTGCCGAGCAGTTGAACGAATTAATTGCTTCCTTGCCGACTTCGAGACAATCCCTTTTGTTTTCAGCTACCTTACCAAGAACTTTAGTAGATTTTGCAAAAGCTGGACTTAGTAATCCAGTTTTGGTGCGTCTAGATACGGAATCTAAAATATCAGATCAGTTACAAATGGCTTTTTTCACAACAAAACAGAAAGAAAGAGAAGCTACATTATTGTATATATTGCAGGAAGTAATAAAACTTCCTTTGGCGACAGCAGAGGAAATACAAAAGATCGAGCATAGTAACCAAGCTAATGATTCTGACTCTGATGATGGAGGCGAAAGCGTGGACAAGAAGAAGAGAAAAAGAGTTAAATTTAAAAAAGAAAGAGCTCCCCCTGCCAATATGTTGCCATCACCGAATTCAACAATTTTATTTGTTCCAACAAAGCATCATGTTGAATATGTAACTACGTTGTTAAAGGATGCTGGTTATCTCGTTTCTTATATTTATGGATCCTTGGATCAGCATGCCAGAAAGCAACAGCTTTATCAGTTCAGGATAGGCTTAACTAGTATTTTAGTTGTCACAGATGTGGCTGCTCGTGGTATAGATATTCCGGTTTTGGCGAATGTGATAAACTACACGTTACCTGGGTCCTCCAAGATATTCGTACATCGTGTTGGTAGAACGGCGAGGGCTGGTAATAAAGGATGGGCATATTCTATAGTGAATGAGAAAGAATTGCCTTATTTACTTGATTTAGAATTATTTTTGGGTAAAAAAGTTCTTTTAACATCCTTGCATGAACAAAAATGCGAACTATTGAAGGCTAAACAAGGTAATGATTATATTGAACCGAAGGTCTCTTACAATGATAGGCTAGTGTTAGGTTCTGTTCCCAGATCTCAGCTTGAGACTTTCCAGGAACTCTACGATAATTTATTGAAGAATCATTATGAGCTTGAAGTCGTGAAAGGTGTCGCTTTGAAAGGAGAAAAATTGTATCATCGAACCCGGCAGCCTGCTTCTCAAGAATCTTTAAAAAGGAGTAAAGAGCTTGTGGAAACAAATCAGTGGGATGATCAACATTTACTTTTTGGTCCGAATTTGGAAAAAGAGAAAGAGAAGTTTCTTGCTAAATTAGGAAACAGAATCTCAAAAGAAACCATATTTGAGATCAAGAAGAAGGGGGCAGACAAAGACGAGAATAGCATGGCTGAATTTATGCATAAGCGGAGGAGACAGATTGCGCCAGTTCAAAAAAGGGCACGAGAAAGGCGAGAATTGTTGGATATGGAACGGATAGCTGGATTGACACATGGCATCGAAAATGAGATGTTGAAGAAGGAAGATGAAATTGGTTACTCTAAAGCAGCTGTAGAAGTTGAAGAAGAGGAGTTGAAAAATACTTTTGAAGATGCGGATGACATCTTAGAGGGCAAGAAAAGAGGATCCAAGAAAAGCTTTAAAGACCCTCAATTCTACCTCAGCCATTACGCACCTACATCTATGATTCAGGATCAGCAGCTATCTCTCTCATCATCTTTTGTAAATGATGCCTCTAAGGCTTCGTATGATCTTAGCAACGATGACAAGATTCAGGTAAATAAACAGATTATGAGATGGGACAAGAAGAAGGGTAAATATATTAACTCCATGTCGACAGATAAAAAATATATAATTGGAGAAAGTGGACAAAAGATTCCAGCATCTTATCGAGCGGGGAGATATGATGAATGGAAAAGACTGAGAAATAATCATTCTAAAGATCCAAGATCATTAGATCTCGAAGAGAAATCCGAGTCAAGAGGCAAGTTCATTCACAAGAAGACTAAGGCACCTAAATTGCCAGATAAGTATAGAGACGATTACCATAAGCAAAAGAAGAAGGTAGAAAAGGCTTTGGAGTCTGGAATTAAAATGAAGGGCTATCATGGACCTGCTCAAAATAGTGAGATTAAAACTACTGAAGATATCAGAAAGGCGAGATTACTTAAGGAGAAGCGTAAGGCCAAAAACGCTAGGCCGCTGAGAAAACGTTGAGAATAATCTTTTTTAAATTTTTTATTGACTATATAGAAAATAAGATAGTGCAATCTTCTATCTTCTTCCTCCTCTACTATAAGGATGGTAACCTTTATTTCTATGTTGATATCCACCTCTTCCTCTGGAATTACCTGATGGTCCTGCAGGAGGTGCTCTTCTTGGTCCTCTAGGTGGCATCGACTTTCTTTGGTCCCTATAACTTGATGAACTGTCCAGATTATGATCTACCTCTTGTGGTTTTGGAGCCTCAGGAGCCTGTTGAGGATTTAAAGGCTGACTCGGTTGATCTCCCAGCTGAGCTTGCAGTTGTGAGTACTCACCTGTAGCGGCTTGGGCTTGAGCTGCTTGTTGCTGGTACATGTACCATTGCTGCATTCTTTGCCAGTATTCTTGCATCATTTCAGGAGACATTCCGTTCATACCCTGACCATAGGAATTCTGTTGATAAGGTGCTTGACCATATTGATTATATCCGCCGTACATACCATATTGCAGCAGTTGTTGCTGTTGCTGGTTTTGTTGGTTTTGCTGGTTTTGTTGGTGCTGTCCCCTAGGTTCTGCCCTCTTGACCTCCATAGCTTTACCTTTCAAATTCAAGTACTTGTTAACAGTCACCCTATCAACAGCATCTGGCGAATCATAAGTAATGAATCCAAACCCTCTGGACCTCCCAGTATCTTTATCTATCATCAATTGAGCGTCAATTATACTACCAAATTGAGCAAAAAAGTCATTGAATTCCTTTTCGTTAACCATTGGATCAATTCCACCTACGAAAATCTTTCCAACCTTATCTTGTTCTTCTCTTGCAATGGCCCTTTTAGGATCGATCAACTTTCCATCTAAAATATGGTCTCTTTTGATAACTTCATCAACAGATTTTGGATCTTTGAAAGTCAAAAACCCAAAACCACGAGATTTCCCTGTATTATTGTCCCTCATAATAGTATGATCAACGACTTCGCCAAACTTTGTAAAGTAGTCAACTAATCCCTGCTCTGTCGTATCCCAATTAAGACCACCAATGAACATTTTTCCACTTTCTTTTCCCATGGAAGATGGGGGCATTGCTTGCTGAGGTGGCTGTTGGGGTGGTTGAGGAGGAAGAGGAGGAGCTTGCCCACTCTGAAGTTGCTGCTGGAATTGTTGGAAATCTTGAGGTACCGGTGGAATCAGTCCTGGAACCCCTTGCATAACAGATCCAGGAGGTGGAATCATTCCTGCAAATGATCCAGCATCTGGTGGAGGTGGTATACCAGTCGCTTTGGTAATGTCATCAGGGGTCTGTTGTGACGTGTCGGTCGTACTAGCCTGGCCACTATTTTCTGCCTTTAATGTGGGCACAGTTTCTTCTTTGCTCGCTGAATCACCTGCACTAGTATCTCCTTCACCCTTTGTCTCGGGGCTTGCTTTTACGGTCTCTTTCTTTTCATCGTCGCCGCTAAAAAAAAGTGTTAGTATTCTCATTGAATAATGGTAACTTGAGTTCATATTCATTGGGTAATCTATCCTCAAGAAAGCTGATATCTAAACTCAAGGTCTTTTAATCTTGATACATACTAAATATCTTCAAAAAGAGCTTCATCATCATCAAACGAAGACATTTCTGCTATTTCTTTTCCTAGCTACCAACTATCTAGAATACGAGTTGTACGTTTGCTTGAACTTGAAAGACTAAAGTTTATTGAGCTTATGAAATTTTATACAACTAAACAAAGCCTATGTAGCTTAAATACAATTAAACTTTTGAAGAACGACTTGTTTATGACTTCTTTCTCAATACGTATTGTAATACTAAAAGTAGAACTTTAATTTTAATTGTCGACAGTGCGCCATCATTCATAGGATCAATGGGGTCGTTCGCTGGCTAATATGATTCTACTAAAAGTTGATACAACTTTTCCAAAAATATCTATCGAAATCCTTTAAAATGTCCTCAGGAACATCGAGGATGATGTAATCCGTTACAGCTTTTAAAACAAAAGTTTATAGGTTGAATTAAGATTGCAATTTAAGGCTTTTTTTTTGAGATGACTATTTCGGATATTTTTTTACCAAAATTTGCAACTCTACTTATATAGCAAGATGTAAAAGCATTGGGCATGCGTCCTACCTTTGCGATAATATAACTCAAGGGATAATAGAGAATCTTAATTAAAGCGGAAAATAAAGCTAAATACGTTCTCGAAAGTATAACTTTTTAAGGTCACTGGCATTAATATTGCTTAATTTTTAAGGCACTATAAGAGCTTACTACTAGGAAATTATGGGCAATATCATGCGTCCCGGCAACTTTGAATTGAGATGAAATTCAACTGAACGAAATCATCGCCAAACTAAAAAGCTGCAGATAAAGCAATTAAAATGTCTCTAATATAGCAGCGATAATTCATAAGTAGAAGTCTGTTAATTGTTTATATATACTTTTTAAATTTTTTTTTTTTTTTTTTTTTTTTTTGAAATCGAATATGCATAATTCTTTTTTACAATACTGTACTAGACAATAGTAGAGATGAAAAAACATGAAGGAATATCTTATCCATTTAGCCCAAGCGTATCCAAAATTTCGGAAAGCTGAACTTGAATCTTTAGCTGATTTGTATAATATAAAATTAGATTTGTCGCATCATAATGAAAGAAATCCTTTTATGATAGTTAATCTTGAGAGCGATGAAGAGGCAAGTTGTTTGATAGACAGAGCTGTACTCAGTAAAGGAATATACGAACTCTGGGGCCAGGGTACAACTTTAGAAGAATTGCATGAGGATGTTAAGATTAGATCAACTAATTATGCCAGAGAGTATGAGAATAAGTCCTTCAAGTTTGAATTTATTGGCTACAAAGGTAAAAAAAACAAGAAAGAGAAAGTGAAAATAATTGAGACTTTTTCATACCTCGGATTTAAGGGGCCCATTAAGATGACTCATCCAGATGAGATTTATTCTGTGCTCGAGGAATATGAGGTTAGTGGACAAGACAAAGCGACGGAGCCAATTAAAATGTGGTTTGGTAGGAGGATAAAATTAAGTGCCAGATCTTTGAACATTCTAGACACCTATGACTTGAGGGTCAGAAAATATATAGGAACGACATCGTTTGAAGCAGAACTTTCTCTTGTGAGTTGTAATATTGGACAAGTTGGTCCAGGTAAGGTTGTATATGATCCATTTACGGGTACGGGATCATTTTTAGTAAGTGCAGCCCATTACGGTGCCATTACTATGGGTTCAGATATAGACGTTAGAGCGCTTAAAGGAAAGGGTCCTGAGTGTTCTATCTACGGGAACCTTAAACAGTATGGCATTTCACTGAACTTCTTAGATCTTCTAGCCATGGACTTCACTAATAATGCGATCAGAAAAACCTTTAAAATAGATTCAATTATATGCGATCCCCCTTACGGTGTTAGAGAAGGTTTAAAAGTCTGTGGAACGAGAGATCCTCAAAAGGCAATTGAAAGAGAACAAGTAATCATTAATGGCGAGAAAGCACACTTAAGACGTGATTTCATTGCTCCAAAAAAGCCGTATGAACTTGCTGATCTTTTGCAGGATTTGCTTTCATTCGCTGCTGAAAGATTACCCATTAACGGAAGGTTAGCTTTTTGGATGCCAACTGCGAATGACAACTACAAAGTAAATCAAGTTCCTCAGCATGAAAATTTAGAATTGCTTTATAACCTAGAGCAGGAGTTCAATAAGTGGTCTAGAAGACTCCTAGTTTATGTAAAGAGAGACATAAGTTTTCAGGGAGAGACAAGAAATGGGTTAAAAGAAGTGCATACTAAAAGCTTTAGAGAGAGATACTTTAAAAGTTTTAATGATTCTGGCGTATAGTGTACATAATCTCCGATATAGAATAATATACGACATTACAACTTTTTTGTCTCCGACATTTTAGGAATGTCACCTTAGTATTGATCGAAAGAACTCGTAATATCGAAACGATATATTGGAGTAGGCACTCATACTAGAGGACAAAATGACCGATATTCTTAAGTAAGTTTCTTGAGTTCTTTTTTGAAAGATTTTAGAAATAATTCTACTGAGTGAGATTGTCTAACATATTTTTAGGACTTCAAAAACGAATCCTCGTGGAATACCTGAGGCACCGTTTATTGATAAGGTTGAAAATTTTGTGAAAAATCCTGATGCAGACTTTGATAATGTCATGGCAGCTTTCCAGGAGAGATTACAGCAGTACAAATATATGGAATTATCCAAGAGACAACAATTGGTAGATTTAAGCACTAAGATACCTGATATTAAGAAAAACTTAGATATTATTAACTACATAGAAGAGAAAAAGGGTGAGGAAGATTCAGAAGAAGCTCAGGAGGAAAAGAAAATTGAAGCGAACTACGAGCTAAATGATACATTGTATACTAGAGCCTCGATTGATATCAATAGTCTTGAATCTGTATATTTATGGTTGGGTGCTGAAGTAATGATGGAATACCCTTTGGACGAGGCTGTCAAACTATTAAATGAAAGATTGGAGAAAAATAAAACGCAGCTTAAACTCATCAAAGAAGATTTGGAATATTTGAAAGAGAACATCACTACAATGGAAGTTAACACCGCGAGGTTGTATAATTGGGACGTTCAACGAAGAAAGGAGGGTCAAAAAACAGCATAAAAACATGAAGCCTGAGTTTCTTTATTCTTGCTTCTCTTAATGTATGCGTATAAGTTTGTCATATCTCATAATAAATTAACTAAAGACTATTCAAGTTCTAAAAGTATCCAAAAATTGACTCCCCAAGGGTCGCACTGGCGTTTCAGCTCTTATTTGTGCTCCCTCATTTCTAACATCATCTACATCCTCCGGATCGTCATCCGTTTCACTTTGGTTATCGGTGGTTTGTAAAATTGTATCTGGCCGATGATCTATTGGCTCAAATCCGTCAGAATGCTGTCTCCTAAACCTTTGTGGAAGTTGGGCTACGAATTTGCGAGGAGCAACAAAAGCTTTAAAAAATGTTGAAGGGAGAAGCCAGTTTCTCGTACCAGGTAATAAATCATGCGAATATAACTTTCCTATTATTAAACCAACGAGGCATGGAATTATTGATTCAATTCCATTGTTGAACAATAGGAGGGTGTATAATATGTAGATAAAAAAATGATTCGAAAGAGTAATAGCAATCCTTCCTTTTTTATTAATACTAGACCCCAATTCTGTTCTTTGAAGAGGCAGTTTTTCCTTGCGCAATAAAATAGTCCAATAATAAGATGTAGGGACGTAAGTTCCATATGCAATATATAATGATGATATTATACCCAAGGGCCCAGATGAAACAGCATTTAAAAATGTTGTTTTGTAGATGAACTTATCTTCTCCTTTTAGAGGCTTGAATACAGAATGTATTACAATATTTTCTAAAAGTTGACCCAAACTGATGACTAAGAAGCATATTACTGCGTTGTACAATGCAAACAATAACAACAACGATAAATACTTGCGCGAGCCGAAGAACCGCTCGATAGTCTTGTAATAAAACCAAAGAAAGGTTATAAGTACATATTCAGACTCATTGGCGACACTTAGTTGAAACGTAAGAATTCTCCAGTATTGTCCATATTCAATCACGAATGGTGCCACTATGAGTTTCAAGAAATCGTGATACTGAAACAAAGATACGACTAAAGTAAATATAGTAGATATCGTGCATATCGATTTGGTTACGGGTACGTTAACGAAACCTCTAATGGGGGTCAATTGCGCCATTGTATCCCTCTGATTAATGCGTTTAAATTAGTAACGCTTAATGCAGTTATTTCAATATATCCTATCGTTGTATTAGTAACCGAGTGCTCAAAAGCTCAAGAACTATCGGATTATTCTCAATCTTTCTAAATGCTATTTGGCTTATTCTCAATTGTAGATAACGGTGTTTCTATATTAAGGTCAATACTTATTTAAAATGGAGGTACAATAATATTTGCACGTGACTATAGGTCTTTGCCCTCGCTCACTCGCTAGAATGCGATCAAAATATTCATGACACAAAATTGGTAGCGAAATTTTTTTTCCTCGCAGATTCTATGGGAAGTATAACTTTCAGTTGATTACTTTAGGTTAGCATCACTTTTTTTTAGAGTACTAGTCAAGTGTTTCAAAAATGGGTAGAGATCATACCAGAAAGCAACACATCAGAAAGGGTCAAAGAACCGCCCCAAAGTCTGATAATGTTTACTTAAAGTTATTAGTCAAGTTGTATTCTTTCTTAGCTCGTAAGTATTTTATAACTACATGAAGTGGACTCCAGCAGTGGAAAAGTAAGCATGAAGTTTAAACAGGAATATGATCAGAAGCTATTCTTGAAACTTATACCATTTTAAGCTACATTCAGGGAGATACTGTGACATCACCGACTTTGAGAGGTGGATTGTTGACTTGAGAGATACTTCAAGGCATGGCTAATGGAGAATATTCTTGGAAAGCTAATGATGTCGCCTGTGGAGATACAGGCAAATGGCACACTTCCCTTTATTTTATTTTGCATTGCCGCCATTGGAGAATAACACCTCGAGCTCCTCAGGATGAAACCCTATGTCTTTTTCTTCTGCGAGTGCATAAACATTTACCAGGTTAAATGTCATGTTTATTGTGCGCCTTTGGAGCAGAAATGGAAACTTTTACTAACTCATATAGGTCGTACCGATGCGCCATTTAACAAAGTCATTTTGAAATCTTTGTTCTTGTCTAAGATCAATAGACCTCCTGTTTCGGTGTCTAGAATTGCTCGTGCTTTGAAGCAAAAAGGTGCAGCTGATAAGACAATTGTCGTTGTTGGTACTGTAACTGACGACAACAGATTGTTGGAATTTCCAAAGGCTACTGTCGCTGCTTTGAGATTTACTGCTGGTGCTAAGGCTACCATCTTGAAAGCAGGTGGCGAGGCTATCACTTTGGATCAGTTGGCATTGAGAGCACCAAAGGGACAAAACACCACAATTGTTAGAGGTCCAAGAAAGTCAAGAGAAGCTGTTAGACACTTCGGATTTGGTCCACATAAGAGAAAGGCTCCAAGAATTTTATCGAACGGTAGAAAGTTTGAAAGAGCCAGAGGTAGAAGAAGATCAAGAGGTTTCAAGGTGTAATCTTACTTTAACAGTTATATTACATACTCCTTGCGAATCTTTAATATCTCCATTAAATTCTATAAATAAAATATTGAGTATATAATATATCAAATATAAGTCCCGCTTCGGATGTCAGACTAATATACAGGTCTTTTTTTTAATGAAATCGAAGGGTTTCTCTTATCTGATGAGGGACATGAATGTGTGCTGTTCGAGATTGCATTTTGACTATTCATATAGGAAAGAAACTTAGGAACCTGTAACTGTCCAAAGAGTAATCCGATGCGACTTCTAGTTAAATGTTTCATAGTCCCTCTTCTGATTTGAAGATGTCAAATAATATATGCAAGCATATCTCGGAGTTGAGTTTCACAGATCTACCTGCTGATATATTGAATCAAGTTATCTACTGGATAGCACATGGGCCCAAAGCCTTGGACGAAGAGACTCTCTGCAATTTTCAAAGTTTCACTTTCTTGCTTAATCATATTAGATTGGGAAAGAATAATTATGATGACTTAATCTCGTTATCATCTACTTGCTCAATGCTAAGGATACATTTGGCACCACTTCTATTTGAAGCTTTGAGCCTAGTGAGAGTTAATCAAATCGATGCACTATTATTCAATCCTAGGATTTTAGAACAGTACTCCGATAAGAAAAAATATCATAGAGAATTAATAAAGGAAACACTTGAGTCAGGGTTTCGAGAATGCTCCAAATCTGATCTTGCAAGGAATAGTTTTAGAGTTGGAGTTAATGGTGACTCTAAATACAAAAGCAAATATCAAAGGCTTCTTAGTATTAACAACTTTGTGAAATATCTTGAGTGTGACAATTCTTTACTTACCAGTTCTGACTTTGGATTATTTATGAATATTACGGCATTAAAAGTTTTAGATTTAGGATACGAAGACTCGCAGATCACAGCTATAAGAGAGGCACCTAATTTGAAGCAGCTTTCAATAAATATCTTGACTTTATCAAACTTGGCTCTGCTTTCTGACCTACTTTCAAAATTGACAAGATTAGATATTTTGATTGATTTTAATGAGATTCGCCCTAATAGAGAGCTTCGGATTATCACAGATGCCTTAGGTTCTTGCGATTCTAATTTGAAGCTGCTCAACCTTTTTTTCAATGATTCTGGAGTAATATCCTATGACGAAACCCTTGGCTTTATTGAAATTGCATCACGCTCATGCTGCAATTTGAAATCCTTCAGCTTAAGAACTACGAGATTAAAAGGCAAGAGTTCAGAGAGTGAACGAAAATGGCAGCTTAGTGAGTCTTCTTTGATCACAGATACAGAGAGGTTATTGAAAGCTCTTCGGGAGTTTCCTCGTCTCGAATGCATCACGATTGAGATGAAGATACTTAGTCTGTTGACATCACTATGCAAACCTATGAGCCTTGATTTAAGCGCAAAAAGGAATAAACTTAAGTTGCAAGTAATTGATCAGGCATTATCTTCTCCCAGGCTTTCTGATAATCTCAAACCTTTGATGAGTAATACAATCAGTTTTCTTGAAGTTAGCGAATTGTATTTATTATATGGAGAAGTAATCGAACAGTCTCATATACAAGCACTTAATCTCATTGTGGATTTCATGGACTATCTTTCAGTTTCGCATGATTTTACGTCGGGCTATGAAGGCATAAAAGCAATATCCTTAGAAAAGTGCTGGTCAGTTTCGGATGATTCAATCCGAAGAGATTACTATCATAATTGTATTAAGAATTACACTAATTCGAAACATAGCTCTTCCGAGGCAAAGTCTATCTGGGAAAAGATGTCCGTCGCGTCTCCCTGTGGAGTGCTTCCATTTAATTCACCACGCTATCGAAGGAGGGAAACATATATTGTTACTTACACAAATGCAGAACCACATCCCTTAAATACCGGTGTGCCTGGGAATCGGGTATTGCATTCTGGTCTTGGTGCTCAGGGTCCAGGAGCGTACCATATGGCTAGCGTGGGAGCGTCTTCCTGCCACTCCAGCATGGATTCTTGTATTTACTCTCACTTTTGGGACATAGAGGCGTCGTTAACAGAATTGGAGCAGTATAGCATTCAAAGAAGGCCCAGTAGGCTCTGGTGTTAATTTAGAGACTTAGAGTTATTAATCAATCATCCTTTTTTTGCATCCAACTACGTGCACGTGTAAATATTCTATTCAGGGCTATCACCCACATGGTAAAGAATGCAATTTTGTGTAATTTTTATTTTGTGGCATCTTTAATTTTTTTTTTCACTTCCTTCCAGTTGGAAACTTTCCGGGAACATACAGATATCAACTAATAGTTGAAAATTTATTACAATCTATTGACGCTTTTAAGAATAGCTTATAGTAATATATACTAATAGAGTCAAGATGGCAGGTGTTTCCGTTAGGTAAGTAAACCCATATTTCTAAGTTAGAGTTGTATGAAAGAGTCAGTTATTGAAATCTTGAATTGGAGAATAGGTCGATAGGTCGATGAACTGGAACGAAAATGTATGAACAGTGGAATAGCAGATGTACTGACAGCTAATAAGATACGATAAGTAGGAAGTAGGAAAGAAACCATCGAGGAAGGATATACCAACCTGTCACCAAGTCTGACTTTTAAACTATGATCATTGGGCTCATTTATAAGTCACTACTGAAATCGAGAAGAGGATTATTTAAAAGACTATGTGAAAGAAGATTATGCAATTTCTGATGTTCAGTACAGTATAGACGCATCAAAAGATTTCGTTACTAACTTTACATTATAGAGACGTTTCAGCTCAAGAGTTCATTAATGCGTACGCTCAGTTCTTGCAACGTCAAGGTAAGTTGGAAGTTCCAGGTTATGTTGACATTGTTAAAACTTCTGCTGGTAACGAGTTACCTCCACAACAAGCCGAAACTTGGTTTTACAAGAGATCAGCTTCCGTTGCTAGACATATCTACTTGAGAAAGGAAGTTGGCGTTGGTAAGTTAAACAGGTTGTATGGTGGTTCCAAGAACAGAGGATTCAGACCTCACAAGCACGTTGATGCTTCAGGTTCAATCAACAGAAAGGTTGTTCAGGCATTAGAAAAAATCGGTGTCTTAGAAATTTCTCCAAAGGGAGGTAGAAGGATCTCTGAGAACGGTCAAAGAGATTTGGATCGTATCGCTGCTCAAACATTAGAAGAGGACGATGAATAAATCAATCGTTTGGTATTTAAAATATTGATCTGATGATATTACTCATATAAATTCTATTCTCTAATTTTGTATGTAAACCTTAATAAAATTAGCAAAAGCATTGTGAACCGAAGTCTATTATAGATGAGAACACCAGGTACTGTCTGTTCAATTAAGTAGCCCGATCACTTTTCCAGATACGTCTTCTAGTTCTTTTTTTCTTAAGAGATTACCTATATCTTCTTCTAGTCCGATGTAACTAAGAGACATCTGATCGCACAAGCTTAATATCCACAACTTCTGTTCTTCTGCACTTTTGTCCAAAGGTGGATGTAGCGATGTTATTTCCTCCACAACCTGGCTATCAATTACACTAAAGGCGTTCATAGACTCGTCTTTAAACAACGATTTTGCTAGTGTAGAAACATATTTTAAATCTACTCTGTTGTCGATGCCACTACCATAGACAATTTCACCGATTAAATAACCAGCTTCTTCCCACGGAATATCACCAAGCTTCAAGTTTTGCATGTTTTTCTTGAGAACGCGATAAGCAGAAGTCAAATCTACGTCATTGATGTCGTAATTTTTTGAGAAAGAAAAGGGTACATACCTTAGTCGTTCCTTGAGAACAGCATGATACCAAACAAGTAGCAATGAGAGATGACGCATAACATTTGAGTCATGTACTAGCTCGTTATAGAGTAAAGAATGGGCATCAATCAAATTAGTTTTCAAACTCGGTTGATTCTCAAATATCAAGACTTTAGAAGTTCTAATAATTCCTGTTGGTAGCTTAGACGAAAGATTAGTTGTTAAAAACATTTTAAACTCACTCTGACTATCCACATTTTCTAATTTTTTGCCAAGGTTGTCTAACCATTTTGGAGACATCTGTACGTTTTGAATGATTATCCAAGACTTTGACGTAATAGCTCTGTCAAGTTCTCTATGCAAAATCTCTGATCCTTCTCTAGAGCCCATAGAAAAAATGTATAATTTCTTTTCTAACCGAAGGGACAATAACTCTACTCTTGATGTTGCATCGAAACCTTGCGACGACGCTAAAAGCAAGGGCACATTTGCAGCATTCTTTTGTGTTGCCCAGTATTCCAAATCATATCTTGAACTAAAAGCTCCTATTCCAGAGAACAAGAACGATGTAAAGTCTGCGAAAAAACTTATTATTGTTGATTCCCTGTTTTTATTGTCTGACGAAAGACATTTGATAACGTCTCTGAGGATCGAAACGGCAGAATCTTTGTCATCAGATACACCAACATGCGAATTGTTTCCAGAAATAATTTCTAAATCATTTGAAATGGCTTTTCCAAATTCCTCGCCAATATCATTTAAAACTTTCCCAGAGTGAACAGCATCTAAGATTAATGCGAAAAAACCTCTGAAATAGTCGCCAATCTCTATCGAATAAAAACATGCAGCAAAACTTATAGCTAATATCATATTATCTAAGTACTTCAAAGAGGGTGAAATTTCGGAATAAAGCTGTTTGTATAAAGCCCTCAGAATATTCGACATTGTCTCATCGTGACTCACAGAGGACATTAAATTCTCAAATATCATTAGAAAGGTCTCAACTGAACAATGATAAAGTCTTTCCATTGACGAGAGCCGCTCTATTATGTCAAAAAGCTTTAAGGAGTGTTCCGCTAGAACAACATAATTGTCTCTTTTTTCGTCAATGCTAGTCATAATTCTGTTCGATTCTGAAACCTTAGAATCAATCTCCATACTTTCTCCTTTCAAGCTCTCTAGATTATCAATTATACTATTATTATCAAGAATGTTACCAATTGAATCTCCCAATGACATCAAGAGTTGCTTCTCAAGCTGAAAGAGACGAGCTCTATACTTACCTTGAGATAACACCAATTGCTTTCTCTCCTCATCCAAGGAAGGTTCGAGAGTGCGTAGTGTCATATTAAGTATCTGGCTCTCAAGACTACCTCGAGTAACCGAAAAATTAATGGTTGAAACTCTTGATGAAACGAAGTCTGGAACTACTATCAGTGAGTCTCTGGTGTGCAAAATTAGTTTAAACTCTTCCGAAATGTCAATGAATATCTGACCCAATTTTATTACTTTCCTACCGCCATTATAGTGAACTTCGTTTCTTAAAATAGGATTCAAAATCGGATCATAATATTCAGCATCCTGAATAGCTATTATACCGCCAAATCTCAAGGCGTTTTCAAGTTGTTTCAAATAGCCATTATCTAGAAAACTAGTAACAATAAGCTGTCGAGGATAAAAAGCTTTCATTATTCCCTGAATTACTTTTGAGGAAGGATCTATTAAGAAAGGAATACGAGATCTTTTGATGATCACGAAGTTTTCTAGGTCCAAATCATCACTAAATAATGTGCTTAATTGGACATCGTCTTCTTCTTGATTCAAATATTCCGAGACATTTATCCGTTCATATGCTATCCCCATGACACTCAATTTATCTCTCAAGCTCTCCATCATTGTATGCCTTCGCTTTTGATCATAAGGACCCGCATATATTATGCATCCTGCTGCGATGATCGAGTTTCCGACAAGTTTATCTCTCTGCAAACCAAATTTTTGAATACTTGCTTTCCACCTATCTCTCTCGGATGTTAAATTATCTACAAGTGTCATGCTTCTGTCTACCTTGTACTGAACTTGTGACATTTCCCTCTTGATGTTTTCTGTTTCACGGATCAAGTTACTATAATTGTCCTTGTACGATTCGATTCCATCCTCTAGCTCTATAATCATTTGATCTATTGCTATCAATTGAGCCTTTGTTTTCTTATACTGTAATTCAATATATTCAACTTCGGCCCTTAATGGTCCCACTCTATCCAAAATATCAGAATATGCTAGTTGGGCCTGCACCCAGTTAAGAAGAGGGCCACATGCTTTGCTTGCTCTATCTACCACTTCAAAAGAATAATCATCACGAGAAAGATAAGTGTCATCCATATAACGTTTTCTGTCACTGCTAAGCTCTTTTTGATTATCGAAGGAGACAATATTAGGTATAAAGTCATCGCCCCTAACAATTAATTGAACATCCCTCCAGCTCGAGACTTGGTAACCTAACAACACACACACAGATTCCATTGTCATTTTAACAGCTGCTGGTGGGTTAGCCATACTTCTGATTTCTGTGAGATGTTGTTTCTTTATGTTCTGAACTCCCCTTTGGGCTTCTATCACTGCTGGCTCTGCTAATGCGAGCTTCTCTAAAACTTTTCGTCTACGCTTTTGAATTTCTCCCTCTTGTTTTGCCAACTCCGCTTTGGCCGCAACAGAAAATTCTTGTTTTCTTTCAGCTTCATTTTGATCTGTAAGCATTCTATTTAGCATTTCTTTTGCCTCCTTATCCTTCAGTTTCAAAAATTCACTTTTTTTAGATAGAGCACATCTGAGGTCTTCAACTTGAATGACAGTTTCCCTTAATTTGTCTAGACCCGAAATTACATGCTTCTGATGGATTTCAAGTTCCTGCAGCTTTTCTGTGAAGATTTTAACAAACTCCCTAACATAAGAAACAAAATTACCAGGATGCCTCTTGTAAGATGAAGCCTGTGAACAATGAAAGTAGATAAGTATATCAACGATGACATCTCTAATACCATTATTAAGTCCATTCTTCAGGGTTGGCAATTTGTAATTCGAAACATCTAGAGGTACATTTTCAAGCAATTTAGATCCTACTGTGAACAAAGAATTCATGGACCAGTCGCCCAACCAATCTAAGACGCAACGATTAAATAATGCTGGAGACGAAATTAAACGCGGTAAGCTTTTGTCTTTCAATTTATTTATTGTGAAAACAACATGCAAGTTTTTTGAGATTTGTTGCGTAAACCAGTCGTAGAGCTCATCATTCGTATCCAACAAAAGGCCCTGCGTAGTCGATTGCTCCTGGCATAAAGTCATTAAAGAGTTGAACTCTTCACCCAAAAAAAGTCCTGGAATTTCAGCATTTGCTAACAATGTGTTCATTCTTTCAATAAAGGATGTTTCTATTATATTTGATTCATCAATAATGAAGCATACCCTTTCATCCGTAGCGCATTTCAAAAGGATGTCTTTTAATGTCGAATCAAAATCCAAAATTCCATAATTTTTATGAACGTTCATTTGAACGGCTTTCAAGCCATTAATCCATGCCACGAACTTCACCAATGTAGTTTTTCCCCAAGTAGGGGAACCAACCAAGATCATATGACCCTGAGGTTGCTTCAAAACTCTATCGATTCTTAAACTGTGTTCTAAAAAGTCTTCGCAAAGGATAGTATCAACTAATAATTCTTCATCACTAAAGACGCGGAGCCTTTCTTTAAGAAATAGCTTGAGTGAATTACTCTCAATTGACTCGTATTTGGAAGACAACCAATCTGAATAATAAATCGGCTCCTTCATTACAGATAGTACATCAGCATTTGGAAAGAAGCGAACTAATACATCCCGAAAAAGGTCTTTGGTCCATTTTCTTTCACTATCACCCACTAATTTATCGTAAAACAACCTTAAACCCTCGTAGTACCATAATCTCAAGAGATCAATCAATTGTGGAGGACTGTATGACTTAATCGCCTTTAAAATTCCTTTACACCATCTAGTTAGCTCTCTAGGAGAATATACGTAGTGCTCGCATATATTTATGGTTAACTTTCTCTTCGTCTCTAAGTAAACTTTTATCATAGCTTCTGTAACACCATGACAATATCCCCTCATATCAGGAATACATTTTAATAATGCTGAATTGAATGTTGAATAAATTTGACGCAATGAATTTTCCCCAGGATAATCAACCATGATAACAGTACAATGCCTCAAGAGGCGATTTGTTAATGCATGTCTTCCTGGGTCTTTCGGAGAGTTACATGCACCCACAAACTGAACACAGTGAAGCTTCACCCATTCCTGTTCTTTGATGTTCCAAAAACCACCATGTTCAACAAACTGACGTAGCAAAGAAATAACTTTTTGAGTTCCATATTTGTCAATAGCTGGTAAATTGATCTCATCACAAAAAACGACTATCCACTTTCCTCGAACTTTAGGTGTAAGTATTATTCCATCCGCTGACCTCTTATATTCACAGTATTGCTCTAGCAACTTCATGAGAGAAATCGGCGAAGTTTCTTTCGAAAAATTAAGCGTAAGTACATCTAGCTGTGGTGACTTTCTTAATGCCTCCAACAATGTCATGGTCTTTCCTGAACCAGGAGGACCACAAAGTAAAAAAAATTTGTGGACATTCAATAATGAATACATTAGGTTTTCATGTCTGATGGTATCCAAAGTTGCAATGACAGTATTCGATTTAAGCACCTGCTGAGGTTCCAAATCGATATGTTGAACCTGAGAGTTCCAATCCAACCATTGACAATCTGGCAAAGATATGTCATAATCAATATAATGACCAGAGATATTGATGCCTTCTAGTCCAGCAAATTCATTCTCTTGAGCTATGATACTTCCCGCCTCTTCACGCTCTTGAAGTGGACAATCACCAAAGAAAGCCCAAAGGAGTGATAAGAGCGTTGCTCTAGCTATGTAGTCGTTAGCTTCTTCCACTGCTACGATGCCAGCGGTCACCTGCAAAAGATAACGTCTAAAATATGTTTTTAGTAATACAAAAACTGACTGTACTACTCGATGAGGTATGAATTCCATTATATGTGTATAATCTTTGCATCTTTCAATGAGGCTCAAAACTAATCTTAGTTTTAAATAGCGTCTTAGGCACTCTGTAAGAAGCTTTTGGATTGAAATAATTTCGAAATCAGTATTCGAAGATTCTTCCAGCAAGTCTATCGGAGAAGAATTCAAATCATTGAAGTTCCTCTCTATCAAGTCTCCAATTGTAATTAGATACAGATCAAACCACACCATCCCACATCTACTGATAGTCGCAGGCGTAGCGTAATTTAAGCCATCAGTTTCAAATACGAGGCGAACGTTATCAGGTAACAGTATACGCTCGCCATTTGGGAGTGTTAGGAGCTTGTTATCATCTAAACAACTGTTAAGGTTCTCTGCCCATTCCGGATCAATATCCCCATCAAATACAATCCAGGTGATCCTTTTAGATTCACCACCAGGATTTCTATCTATTTTCCTTATAATGCTTGTTAATAAGCCGTCCGTCCAGTCATGCGTATGTGGATCCATATGTCCATATAAATCATCTTTATCCATGACTTTGCAATCTATTATATATGATTTAGCATCGATGCGGCACATTTTCGATAAAGCAAATAAAACAGCTCTCCATGTTGTTGACTTTCCTGATCCTGATGCACCTACAAGCATGATTCCGTGGTGGGTCATCTGGATATGATATAATTGAATGGCCTTTTCGAGCCACTTTTCAGTTACTACTATTCCAAATTCTGCTGCAAACTCCTTTAATCCAGAGACTAATTCGTTATAATTTGAGTTATCCAAATTAATTCCAGGAAAATATTTGGTCTCTAATTTTTTCAATACTGTCTTATCATCTTCAACTAATTTTGGAGCCAATGTCTCTTCAATGCTTTGTAGAATTATCTTCTTTTCTTCAAAATAAACGTTTGATTCAATAATACAGTTCCGTCTCTTGGTACCACTCTTCATAAGAGTATTTTTTAAGCTACGTAGACCAAAGTCATAATGCATTTGATGACTAGCATGATAGCCAATATCTTGAAAAAATGGTACGATGATGGATGCAAGATCGCAAGAATATGTGAGACCTTGAACCGTAAGTAATATCTCTACAATTACTTCACTATCTGGTTTTTTCATTGAGAAATTCCTGAATTGTTTTTTCAAATTGTCTGGTAGTTCAAATCTTCCCGCATAATCAGGGTTCATCGTTATAAAGATTCTAGTTTCTGATTTTACAGAAATAGATTTTCTTGAAATAAGCACCTCCTCCTTTTGGTTCATAGCTCCAAACTTGATGGCCTCAATTTGAGAAGATATTGCGCTTAGGTTATTCTCATCGAGTCTATTAAATTCATCGAAGCAACCCCAGCATCCAACCTGGCAAATTCCTAGAAATATTCTTCCCATCGACAGGAAATCAAATGCTTCGTCACAGCAAAACACCAAAACCATTCGACCCAAGCTATGGCCGAAGGCTTTAATGGTCTCCGTTTTTCCTGTACCAGCAGGCCCAAACATAGAGCCACCAAATCCTTGGTCAATCGCTTGAGACATACTTAAAAAGCATTTGTCCAAAAGTGGAGTATACGCCAATTTTTCGGGGATTCCAATATACTCAAAACCGTATAAGAAAACGCATCCTCCCTGTTTAATAATTAGCCTTGAAATACAATTCACATCAGTTGAATTAGTGTCGTAATAGAATAACTGTTGACTATTCCATATAAAATCAATATCTTGTTTCGTTTCAGCATCGATTAATGAATTGATAATTCTAAGCTGATGGAGGGATTCTATCATTAAGATTTCAAATTTTTTTCGGGTTAACATGTCAGTTAGACTGCTGATCCCTTTCTTAAGAATGCCAACAAAATGATTGTATACGTCGAGTTGAGATGAAAATCCTTTTTTATTAATTGATTCTTCAGTTGATTGAGTAAATACTATTTGAGAAACAAGGGTGCACACTTGAGCCGGAATCGAAACCATAAAAGATTCCAAGTCTCCTAGAGTTAAGTCCTTATTCAAGAGAGACTCAAATCGCTCAATTGAATCCCATGTCATCTTCGATAATGTGTATTTTACTTCCTTTTCGAGTTCTTCGAGCCAATTAATCAAATAAGGGAATTTAATTAAAGAAATGGGACTATGCAATCGAAGTGTCTCACCTTGTTCGCTTGTAATGGAGATGATCGAGGAATCTTTTTTGGAATATTCGATCGAAGAGATGCCAGAAAACATTTTTTGAAAGTGCTTATTGATTCTGGTTATATCCGTTGAGCTGCCTATTATTTCTAATAGATCTTCGTTTCCAATAAAGTAAAACCTTGGGAAGAGTTCTCGCTGTTTCTCTAAATACTCAATTAGAGACTTGCGTATCTTCTTAAGACTATCCAGAAACTTCTCCATCAGCTCAAAAGCATCAGGAATTGTCAACGTATCAATGACTAAATCGTTTTTGTAAATTACTTTTAAGATGCTTAAAAACTCATATGTTATATTCGTAAAACGTGACGATTCCACTGGCAATGTTCTTTTGATCTCGGTATTTTGAGTTTCAAAGACTCCATATAAATATATCCATTGCGTCTGCACATTTAACCATTTTTCTAATAATAAGTGAAGCTTGTTTAGCCTAACTTCAAGGCTATTGATTTCATTTATAAAGTCACCATGAAATACGGAGCTCTTCATACTCGCTAAAGAGTTGAGGTTATTAGTACATTGATCAAATAAGTGATTCCAATTTTTTACCAAGCGAAACTTTTGTTCAAATGTAAACAACTCGAAAGTCGTATTGTCCCAGTCTTTTTTAATGTCAACCAAACTCTCTTCAATGGCATGCTCATTTCGAGATTTGTTGACCACTGAAATAATGATGTTTTTATTTAAATTCAAATCCAAAGCCCAAACGTCACCAACTGTTAAAGTTTGGTAAGCCTTATCTTCTTCTCCTAAATATTTCAATAACTGTTTCCAATGTCTATCCTTCATAGACCCACTTTTAAGTTCCCTTATCAAAGGAAAACACTTCAAATAGGTGTTCATTACCTCTTGCGATTTCTTAAAAGCAGCATACTGTTTTATTTCAGAATTGAAATTTTTTGAAGAGAAAATAAGATCATCTAGTTTCAGCCTCAACTCCTTGTGAGATGTTTCCGGCCATTTTAACTGTCTTAGATCATCTATGCCAATCCAAATTGTGTTTATAGAGGACCATATGCCTGTGAGCTCTTTAACACCTTCAGTGATTTCAGTGACGCTTCCTCCTATAGAAAGTGGTATATTCAAGAAATTTGATACCAAAAGCACTGCACTTTTGTCTTTTTCTATGGCAATGCAGCTTTTTTGAAACTCTGAGAGACAGCCAATGGCCAGGGATGGGCTCAAGATTTCAGAAGCAGGCTTTGACTGAATCCAGCTCTCAGCCAACGAAGAGATAGCACGATTGATATCGTCCGCAGCATTTCTTATAGTAGAAGATACTGACTCAAAGCTGTCGAATATCTTAAGCTCCTTGCTTTCGACCAAGGCAATTATATCTTGCAATATATATTCCAGCTGATCTGCATACACCCAATCGCTTGGAAAGCTAAATCTAAGCTTAAAAAGTAATCTTTCTCCTTTCTTGAAATTAAACATATCTTTCTTCCAATTTGCTATGGATTCTCTTATTTCTATAAGCTGATGAAGATCATGTATGATTTTCCTTGACGTGTCGTGAACAATCAATCTCAGTTCTAAAGCCTTCCTGGTGCTTTTCAAATTACTGCTGAAGATTAAGTGTCTCTCTCCGAACAAAAGCCCAAACTTTTTCGCAACTTCAGACTCAAAGCGGTCAAACTTCATAATTGTGCGTGAATAAACCTTAGAAAAGTCAATAGTTATACTTTGACCGATTTTTTTGAAGTTTTCAGGTTGGTCAAAGACTTGCCTCAAGTTAGTAATTTTATACAAGGTATCAATCCAAGTCCCAACCGCAGAGCTAACAGGAAAGAGCTCATTTAAATCTCCTTCTGAACCAAGATCAAGTTCCCATAAGCGCTGTAGCAAGGTCCAATTATCAAGAAAATATTCACATTGTGAAATAAGCTGATCTACTTTACAAAGTACCGTTTGAAGAATTGTCGATAACAGTCTTTCCTTGTCATGCTGAGAGGCAATATTGGCTAGATTAAATTTCTCTCCTCTCATTCGGGATTGGGTCTCAATCATTTGTAAGACCAGATTAACCCATTTGAATAAATTTTCTTTAGCTGAAGATAAGGAGGGTGATATTATGAAATGCTGACCCTCAAATTGAATTTGAAGAATAAAATTACTAAAATTCTGACCCTTAGCTGGTGGCTCCAACACTTCAGGTGCAAAGTACTGTGACAATAAAAGAAGTTGCTTATGACACTTTCTAATTAAAAGCCTTGCAACTTCCTCATCAATTATTATTTGAAGTACTTCGATATTAATGCTAGGGTCGAACGTTAGCTTGTTTGCAGCCGATTTTATTAAATTAACGTGATACTCAATTTCAGAATGGTCATAGTCACACGCCATCAATCTGGGAAGTAGCTGCTCGTGAAATTGAGTAAAGAATTCTGACAACTTACAGGATTGGAAGTAAAAGAGAGATACCTCATTTTGGAATGCAACCATTTTTGAAATACTATTTCTCCCTTTCATACTATGATTCCCGTGACTATGCTCACCTAAATCACTTGCTTTGACCATTTCAAATTCAATATCTTGTGACAAACGATACCAATCAATTTCCATGGAACATTTTAAAATTTCAATTAGTTTAAAAATTTTGTTGTTTAAAAGACATTTGATCTTATGTCCATACTTAGTTTCAAGTAGGCCAAACTGAAATGTTTTCTTAAGAAGCTTTATATGGTTTTTTAGTGACCTTACAAAGGGCAGTATCTTAGCTATCTTTTTGAATTGTAAGTGAACATTGCTGGGTATCTTAAAGCCCATTACTTGAAGTTGTGACATCTCGTTTGCTTGCTCAATTAAGTTCACATCAAAATTCACCTTTAAGTCGTAAGTCGGTAAGCTTACTATCTTTAATACATATCCTCTGGCCTTGAAAATGTTGTCATCTAAGATTAGTTGGCTTATGTCATTCAACCATTTCTCATAGATTATCAGCGGGTCGGCAGACGAAATTTTTCTTTCAACTTTATTCGATATTTCGTTTCCCAAAGAATACTTACTCCAATTTGTGCCCAAAAGCTTCTGTAAATTGGTGGTATAATATTCCAACTTACAAATCAAACTGATTTCCCAAGCAATTTCGGAACAAATAGAACGCTTTTGAAAGCGCAAGTGTGGTGCATTTTTAGAATAATAAAAGCCAAATGATTGCTTCGTTGCTGTGTCCGCAGAAGTATTGCATTTGATGTATTTGTCAATCTCAAGATTAGCGGCTGATAGTATTCTCAACCTCGTCTCCTCATTAACCAACAGCATTAAATATTGAGAATCCTCTTCAATTGCCTTACCGTAAGAAGCTAATTTATTGAGGACCGAAACGAAATCGTTGAAACTATAACAAAATATGAATATTTGGCTCATATGGCTAATAATAGATGATTCTAACCTATGAAAGGTCAAGAAATATAACTTTTCGTTTGTATCCCAGATAATTTGTCCCGGTTTCGAAAGGTCTAAGCAGTTTAGAGCTGCCATGTGTGTGGTATAACTATCTATAAGCTGACGTTGTTCTATCGTGCTTAAAATATTGCCCAAGTAATATAGTAAGTGCTGATGCTTTAAGCGAAACACCTTTATGTAATCAATTCTTGCCTTCAAAATATCGAAGGACTCCTGGTTTATTTTGATAACGACAAATTTTTCTTGTCTCTTCCTTAAAAGCTCTCTGAAAAGATTGGTCATGAATTTAAGATTTTGTTCTAATAAATTAAAGAGCTTCATTATCATGGTATCGTGTAATTGAAGGAACTTATCAATATCCATTGCCATCAACGAATATGAGGTGAATATCAGCACAAGCTTTTTAGTTACATCATTCAAAGTAATCTCTGTGACTTCAATTGCCCTTGTCAATGGGTATGAACTTAAATTTTTCAACTTTCTCAAGTGCTGAAATATGTTTGAAATAGCAATCTCTAGCTTTTCAATCGGCTGATCATCAGATACTGACATTGACAAGAGTTCATCAATAGGTAAATCTTTTAAAAGGGAATTACATACACTTGTGAATGCAGCTTTATCTTCGAGCCGAGTGTCATTTTCAAAACTAAGTGTAACATGAAATCTTTTAGATTTGTTCAATATTTCAATGGTTGTTTTGATATCTTGATGTTGAATTTGCAGACTCAAAGACATCAATGCAGCTTCCATTGATTTCCAAAAATGAACTTCTTCAATAATTGAATCACCATCAGAAGGGTTATGATTTAAATTTGTTATTGACTGTATTTGCCTTGTCCAGTTATTAACGATGGCTGTAAGTTGATTCAAAAATGACGTGTCTTTTAGTAAAGATTCATTAATCTGGCCATTTAAATGCCTAATTTTGGGATGAGATGATAACAAAAGGTCTGGAACATGAATTCTCTGTTGTAAATGTTGTAGGGATAACGAAAGTTCGTTGAGCCTCTTTCTTGCCATACCCCACGAATTATCTGACCTTTGGGCGCCAGGTGCCATAGACTCAAAGTAAGGTAAGATACCCATATTTATGAGTGCCCTCAAGCTCTCAAGAAACCCATTATTATGCTCATCTACGTCCGCTTCGTGAATTGAAGGTATAGACAAGATACTTATCTGCCGCTCGATAGGCAATGTCAGGACAATTTTACCCTTCATTTTTACCAACATTGTGATAGACGTCAGTCGATCAGCGAGCTTATCTGATTCTAGATCGGATGTCACGATGTGTCTCTCATTGCTATCTTTTATGAGGAAAAGAATGTCAGGATCTAGATTTTTTGCAAAATTTACTATTGATGCCAGATCTTCGTTGACATCTGTAGTTTTGAAAATGATGGTGATGAGTTCAATCAAAGTCTTCATAGATTTTTCATCATCTACATCTGACCCATCTGCTGTATGATGCATCATTTTTCATAATCGTTTGGTAGCTATTTACAAAATTAGTATTAAGTGTGTCGTTTGTTTACTCTTGTTACAAGAACCTATCACATTGAATATGTGCAGGTGTTAGATGCTATATTGGAAACCTTGCTTAACATTTCAGTTATAAAAGGATAAAGTAAGTTCATTCAAAGAGTGTATTTAAAATAATTTCAGCAGCATTGTAGTCACTGAGTCAATCAGATTGGTACAAACTTCAAGAGGTTCAGTAATAAGTTTAACATAATTTATAATAAATCATCATAAATTCATTATGATTCATTATGATTCAAACCTACATTTGTATACACTCCCATTTTCCGTTTTTTACCCGCTTCCGTTATTATTGTTTCGGAGATAAACTATTACGGTAAACTCTTTTCAACGAGGCGGGACGGAACCATTCGCACCCCGAGTACGGCTGGGAGAACAAAGATGAGCATATGGATGAAATAGAGCCACAGCCCAGCAAAGTGAAACTTAAAACACTTTAAGCCAAGAACTCAATCTTTCAAGAAATCGATGTAAAGTTCAAGCCTGAAGCATTGCCAATTAGCTCTATTCACCTGAATTTGACTGTCAACGTCAGTTATTCCTCTCCTCTCTTACCAAACGTAGCATATTATTCTACTATTGTTGCTTGTAAAACTCGATTTGGTTCCCATTCATTGAAAGGTAGCTTACGGGTACGATTCGCACTCTCGTATAGTCAATTAAACTTTGTAGAAAAGCTGCTCCCTCTGAGTAATAGAAGCGCTTTATGCAGACTAGTATTTTTTTTAGACGGAACGGCAACATCCCGTTCCGTTTCAATAAAGAAGCATATACTATTTATATAGCAAAACGTAATGCTCATTAGCAGTCAATTGATATACTTATCAATTATACTTAAGACATGTCTAGCCAGTCGATAGGGAAGGGGTCTGATGACTCTAAATTCCATGACGTGGGTGACACCTTGTCGGAGTCTCATTCTGTCAATGAGTACAGAGGTTTCGACGGCAATGTTGAAGAAAGCGTTCAGCAATTGGCTCGAACAATCACACTGAACAGTACTACTTCAAATAACTCTGCGGACTTGCTCAGATACTTGTCTCATATGTCGCAAGTTCCAGGTGTGAGTCCTTACGATGACGAGCAAGTTGAAGATGCTTTGAATCCAAATAGTGATAATTTTAATGCTAAGTTCTGGGTCAAAAACATGAGAAAGCTCTATGATTCCGATCCTAATTACTTCAAGCGCTCGAAGATGGGTATAGCATACCGTAACTTGAGAGCCTATGGCGTTGCTGCTGATTCTGATTACCAACCTACTGTTCCTAACATTATTCCAAAGTTTTTGCTGGAGGCCTACTTGCACTTTAAACACAACGATCCGTCTCGTTATTTTGATATTTTGAAAAGTATGGACGGCATAATGCGCCCTGGTGAGCTTACCGTGGTATTAGGAAGACCAGGTTCTGGTTGTTCTACTTTGTTGAAAACAATTGCTGCGAACACTTACGGTTTCCACATTGGTGAAGAATCAAAGATTTCTTACGATGGCTTATCTGCAAAAGATGTAGCTCACCGGTTTAGAGGCGATGTTGTTTATTCTGCTGAGACGGATGTCCACTTTCCTCAGTTGAGTGTTGGTGATACATTGGAATTCGCTGCTCGATTAAGAACTCCCCAGAATCGTGGCGATGTTGATAGAGAGACATATGCAAAGCACATGGCTAGTGTGTATATGGCAACTTATGGTCTTTCCCACACAAGGAATACTAATGTCGGTAATGACTACATTAGAGGTGTTTCTGGTGGTGAAAGGAAAAGAGTATCAATTGCAGAGGCATCCTTATGTGGTGCTAATCTCCAGTGTTGGGATAACGCAACTAGAGGATTAGATGCTGCTACAGCGTTAGAATTTATCAGAGCATTAAAAACATCTGCTGCTATTTTAGAAGCAACGCCTTTGATTGCAATATATCAGTGTTCCCAGGATGCTTACGACTTATTTGATAAAGTAGTTGTTTTGTATGAAGGTTATCAGATTTATTTTGGCAAAGCTGATAAAGCAAAAAAATATTTTTTAGATATGGGCTACGAATGTCCTCAGAGACAAACCACAGCGGACTTTTTAACTTCATTAACGAATCCAGCCGAACGTGTTCCTAGAGAAGGATTTGAGAATAGAGTTCCACATACGCCGCAGGAGTTTGAAGCGTATTGGAAAAAATCGCCGGAATATGCTAAATTAGTGAACGACATTGATACCCATATCGCCGAATGTGAATCCAAAAATAGGTTGGAAGACTATTCTGACTCTCATGTTGCAAGGCAATCGAATCATCTATCTTCCAAGTCACCCTATACGGTCTCATTTTACATGCAAGTTCGCTACATCATGGGAAGGAATTTTTTAAGAGTGAAGGGCGATCCTTCTATTACAATTTTTTCTGTTGTAGGTCAATTAATAATGGGACTAATTTTGTCCTCAGTTTTTTATAACATGAACCAGACAACGTCATCTTTCTATTATCGTGGAGCTTCGATGTTTTTTGCTGTGTTATATAATGCTTTTTCATCCTTATTAGAAATCATGTCATTGTTTGAGTCTCGTCCAATAGTTGAGAAACATAAGAAGTATGCTTTGTACCGGCCGTCAGCTGATGCAATGGCCAGTGTAATCACTGAACTACCAACTAAGCTTTTCATGTCAACTGCATTCAACTTCGTCTTTTACTTCATGGTGAATTTCAGAAGAAATCCAGGAAGATTTTTCTTCTACTGGTTAATGAACTTCTCGTGCACGTTGGTTATGTCTCATTTATTCAGGTCTATTGGAGCTGTTTCAACATCTTTGCCAGGTGCGATGACTCCTGCTACTGTCTTATTATTAGCGATGGTGATTTATACTGGTTTTGTAATTCCTACGCCTAATATGTTAGGATGGTCAAGGTGGATAAATTACATAAATCCTGTGGGCTATGTTTTTGAATCTTTGATGGAAAACGAATTTCACGACAGAAATTTTGAATGCGCAATGTATGTGCCTTATGGCCCTGGTTATGAAAATATCAATACGGACGAACACGTTTGTTCTGCTGTTGGTTCTATTCCTGGTCGGAATTTTGTGAATGGCAGTGATTATATGAGACTTGCTTATAATTACAGTAACGCTCATAAATGGAGAAACTTTGGAATTGTGGTTGGCTTCATTGTGTTTTTCTTATTTATTTATGTTGCCTTGACAGAATTGAATAAAGGAGCTATGCAGAAAGGTGAAATCACACTATTCTTGAGATCAGCAATGAGAAAGCACAAAAAGAACGCAAAAAAGCATGCTTCTAAAAAGGATTCCGAATCTTTAGGTACATCTGAAAAAATTAATTACAAAGAAGAGTTTGAGGCTGAGAAACATGAATCTTCTAGTGATAGTGATCATCGGTTACCAGCCGCTCGGAATATTTTCCATTGGAGAGATTTGACCTACCAGGTAAAAATCAAATCTGAAGAGAGAGTGATTTTAGATCATGTTGACGGATGGGTTAAACCAGGTCAAGTTACTGCTCTCATGGGTGCTTCGGGTGCTGGAAAGACTACGTTATTAAATTGCTTGTCTGAAAGGGTCACAAGCGGTACAATCACAGATGGTGTTAGGATGGTGAACGGACATTCTTTGGATAGTTCTTTTCAGCGTTCTATTGGATATGTCCAACAACAGGATTTACATTTGCCAACTTCAACCGTTCGTGAGGCCTTAAGATTCTCTGCTTATTTAAGACAACCGGAAAACGTTCTGAAGCAGGAGAAAAATGATTATGTTGAATATATCATTGATTTATTAGAAATGTATGACTACGCCGATGCTGTGGTTGGTGTTGCAGGTGAGGGTTTAAATGTTGAACAAAGAAAACGGTTGACAATTGGAGTTGAATTAGTCGCAAAGCCAAAATTGTTACTCTTTTTGGATGAACCCACTTCTGGATTGGACTCTCAAACTGCTTGGTCTATTTGTCAATTGATGAGAAAGTTAGCTGATCATGGGCAGGCAATTTTATGCACCATTCATCAGCCCTCTGCGATATTATTACAAGAGTTTGATAGGTTGTTATTTTTACAGAAAGGTGGCCAAACAGTGTATTTTGGGGATTTGGGTAAAAATTGTCATGATTTAATTGGGTATTTTGAGAAGTATGGCGCCCATCCTTGTCCTCCTGACGCAAATCCGGCGGAATGGATGTTGGAAGTCGTTGGTGCTGCTCCTGGGTCACATGCATCACAAAATTACTTTGAGGTTTGGAGAAATTCCGATGAATACCAAACTATTCAGAGGGAATTGGATAACATGAAAGAAGAATTATCTAAATTACCGAGAGATGAATCTCCTGATGCTCATAAGACTTATGCGGCACCTATTTGGCAACAATATTTAATTGTGACTTGGAGAGTGCTCCAACAGAATTGGAGATCACCGGGTTACATCTATGCAAAGCTTTTCCTATGTGTGTCTTCAGCCCTCTTTAATGGTTTCAGTTTTTTCAAGGCTGGAAACAGTATGCAAGGTTTGCAAAATCAGATGTTTGCTATCTTTATGTTCATGATTCCATTTAACACTATGGTACAACAGATGATGCCTTATTTCTGCAGGCAAAGAAGTATTTATGAAGTAAGAGAAGCACCCTCGAGAACATACAGTTGGTTCGCGTTCATAACTGCACAGATCACTTCAGAAATGCCATTCCAAGTAGCCGTCGGTACGATATCATTTTTCTGCTGGTATTATCCTGTTGGCTTATACAGAAATGCAGAACCGACTGATGCTGTCAATTCGCGTGGTGTGTTGATGTGGCTATTGCTTAGTTCTTTTTACGTTTACACCACTACTATGGGTCAATTGTGTATTTCATTTATTGAATTACCGGATAATGCTGCTAATTTGGCTGTGATGTTGTTCACTATGTGTTTGAATTTCTGTGGTGTCTTAGCAGGACCAGATGTATTACCTGGATTTTGGATTTTCATGTACAGATGTAATCCGTTCACTTTCTTGATTCAGGGGCTTTTAAGTACAGGGTTGGCAAATACCCATGTTACATGCTCAGATGCTGAATTATTGGTAATGAACCCACCAAGCGGCCAAACATGTGGGCAATATATGGAAAACTATATGAAATTGGCTGGTGGGTATTTGGTGGATTCAGATGCCACAAAAAATTGTCAATATTGTCAAATGAACTCAACAAATGATTTTTTGAAACTGGTTAATTCTCTCTTCTCAGAGAGATGGAGAAATTTTGGTATTTTTATCGCTTTTATTGCAGCGAACATTCTTTTAACAACTTTTCTCTATTGGTTGTCTAGGGTACCGAAGGGAAATAGAGAAAAGAAGAAGAAGAAGCAAGAGTAGTTTGCATTTTTATGCGCTTATTTTTATGTAAGTGTGCTTGGAAAAGATTATTTAATAACATTTAAACTTAATATATACCCCCCCCCTTCACAAAGCATGTAGACAGTTGAATTCGATTTTAATTACCGTAAAAACTGCAACGTTCATTTATGGATCATATGACTTGAAGTTCACTCACTTATCGAGGTTTTTTTTCTAATATAAACTCGGCAATTTTGCATCAGTAGATGGCAAAATACATAGATAAGAGATGGACTTAGAAAAGCAGGTGCATAATGCAGAGCTTCCGATTAGGGAGAGAATGGAAGCACTTATCAGGCTCAAGCAACTAGAAATCACAGCAGGCATTAGTTCTCTTGATACTGAACCATTTAGAAGTGATGAATGGACCCGAGGAGAAAATGGAGGAGGAGGCAAGTCTATGATTCTACAAAAAGGTACTACGTTCGAAAAAGGTGGTGTGAATATTTCCGTTGTTCACGGAACACTTCCTCCTCAGGCTGTGGCAAGGATGAAGGCCGACCACCGTAATTTGAAGTCCAACAGCAGTGATGGTAGTGTAGGTTTTTTTGCGTGCGGGCTCTCTTTGGTCATACATCCCCATAATCCACACGCACCAACAGTTCATGCTAACTATAGGTACTTCGAAACAGAAGATCCAGAAACCGGTGAAGCTCAAACGTGGTGGTTCGGCGGCGGTTCAGATTTGACGCCGTCGTACTTATACGAGGACGATGCAAAACATTTCCATCAGACTATAAAGGACGCTTTAGATAAGCACGACACAAGCTTATATCCAAAGTACAAAAAATGGTGTGATGAATACTTCTATATAAAGCATAGGCAAGAATCCAGAGGAATTGGAGGCATCTTTTTCGATGACTTTGATGACAAGCCAGCAGATGAAATCCTCGAAATTGTCGAGTCATGTCTCGATTCCTTCTTGCCATCTTATGTGCCGCTTATTGAACGAAGAAAAGATACTCCTTATAATAAGGAACAAAAAGAGTGGCAACAGATCAGAAGAGGAAGATATGTGGAGTTCAATCTTGTATTGGACAGAGGTACTCAATTCGGTTTACAAACACCAGGTTCCAGAGTGGAAAGCATTTTGATGTCCCTACCTGCCACTGCGAGTTGGGAATATGATCATCATCCAAAGGAAGGTTCTGAAGAAGACACTTTATTGAAGGTTTTACAGAATCCAAAAGATTGGGCTTAGAAAAACGTTATCTTTTAAATTAATATGTCACAAAGTTATGCGAGACCATGTGTCCGGAAAATTTTTCCCTAACCTTATATCAAATATATAGCAAAATAGAACTTATGAATAATCGAAGACTCTGGTTAATTATACGTTAAAGACTCATTCAGAAAAGCCACTTTTAGAAAATACTATGATTTTTCTTGGTGACGCTAGATATTTGTATAATTAAATATGTCTGACTCAGAAAGTTATCGCTCAGCTTCGCCTACTAGAGACATAGCAGCCATCGCAACCAACACTGATGAAGTTTTAAATGATCATAGGCATCAAGCTCCCTCTTTACCCATCAAGGCAGGAGGTAGTACGGCTAGTGCTCCCATGGTTGCCTTGTCGCTGGACGATAATAATAGAAGAGAGAGCTTCAAGAAGGGAGCCGACGAGAGTGGCATTATAAGAAATACCAGAAGCAGGGTATCTGAAGGAGGAAAAGACCCCTCTCTACATGTCAATTCTCCAAAGTCAAATCAGGATTATCTAAATACGTTGCGTAGGGAATACTATTTGCTGCATCACGACGCAGATGATGATGATGATGATGTGGACATGAGTGCCTTGTCATACAGTAAAGATGATGGATCGTTTGCAGGTCCAAAACGTCATCGGGCATCTAGCTCCCATTCATTTTCAGATCAGATAAGGTCTTTAGTTACTCCTAAAGACGCAGACGAATCTGAAAGGAGACAAACAAGCAGCGGAATTCTAAAAAACACAATTTCTGCTGGAAGAAAAGCTAGAACCGGCAGAAGTAATTCAAATTGTGAAACCTTGGAGAATGATCTTGCTCTGCCGATGACGCAAGTCAAGACCAATGAAACCTTTGGGTCTGATAACCAAGGTCACAATAGAAGGGAAAGGAGAGCTTCGCGTTCTTCCATTGATAGTGATGCTGATTCGCATGCCTCTCGTTCTTCACAAGAAACAGAAGAGGATGTATGTTTTCCAATGTTGAGAGAGCATATACGGATTAAGGGTATCGATTTCGATGAGATTGAAGAATTCATCAAGGAAGAGAAGGAGGAAGAGAGATTCATGAAGGAACAGCAGCATTTAATAGCCGAGCGAACCGCTATGAGGGTCAGTACTCAACAGGGCAGGTCTGCTGGTGCTAATTCTATGGTGGGAGGAACAAGTAGTGCTGCTTTAAAATATACACCCAAAAATTTATTAAAAAGAACCAATACGGTATTACATAGGTTCAAGTCTCGAAATCCTCATTATAAGGAAACCCTTGAATACATGAAAGGAGATTCGTTGAAGGAAAAGCTCAACTCTGACTCATCAACGGTAGATGAAGATTCTGAAAAACTTGATTCAAAACAGTTCCCCACTGACAGTGAGTCCTCCGAAAACGTAAAATTTGGAAGTACAAGAATCAACGATAGCTGTTCACTTTTACCTGAAAGATTCTCATTCTTCAGCTCTGAATCTGAAGAAACTATTCATGCCCCGGATATTCCATCTTTAGTTCAACCCGGTCAAACTGTAAGGGAGTTGTTTAGGAATGGTGAAAGTACTTGGTGGCTCGATTGTAGCTGTCCAACAGATGCCGAAATGAAAATGCTTGCCAAAGCTTTTGGAATTCATCCTTTGACAGCGGAAGATATTAGAATGCAAGAAACTCGTGAAAAGGTTGAATTGTTTAGAAACTATTATTTTGTTTGTTTTCATACATTTGAGCCTGATAGTGAGTCTGAGGATTATTTGGAGTCAATCAACGTCTACATTGTCGTTTTCAGGGAGGGGATTTTAACATTTCATTTTGCACCAATTTCGCATCCTGCAAATGTTAGACGAAGAGTTCGTCAGTTGAGAGACTATGTGGATGTAAGTGCAGACTGGTTGTGTTATGCTTTGATCGATGATATTACTGATGGATTTGCTCCCGTGATTACCGGTATTGAATATGAAGCTGATGCAATCGAAGATTCTGTCTTCGTTGCGAGAGAGTTAGATTTCAGAAAGATGTTGCAGAGGATTGGTGAGTCAAGACGAAAAGTCATGACATTGATGCGGCTATTATCTGGCAAGGCAGATGTTATCAAAATGTTTGCTAAGCGATGCCAAGATGAAGCTGCAATATATCAATCTAATAGTTCGCTGATAAATCCAGGGCCTGGTTATAGTGGGGGAGCATCGACACCAATAGGTGGAGGTATTCACAACAATAACAATAGCTATTTTAATCAATCATTTGCAAATAGAGCTAATCCTCTGCATATGAATAGTTCAGCACCACACATACAGCAGCAATCAGGAATCACACAACCACGAGCAGATATTGCCTTATATTTAGGTGATATTCAGGATCACGTTGTTACTATGTTTCAAAATTTAGTGGCTTACGAAAAGATCTTTAGTAGATCTCATTCAAATTATTTGGCTCAATTGCAAGTGGAGTCATTTAATTCTAATAATAAGGTTACTGAAATGTTATCTAAAGTTACTTTAATAGGTACTTTGTTGGTTCCCTTAAATCTTATCACTGGTTTGTTTGGAATGAACGTCCATGTGCCTGGAGAGGGCGCTGGTGGGCTCGGTTGGTTTTTTGGAGTCATTGGTGTCATGGTATTCATTATAATATGCTTCTTTATCTTTGCAAGATATTGGTTAAATGAGGTGAATCGAGGAGGAAGTCCTTCTGGTCCTGTTAGTTCTAGAAGATCGATTAAGAGTTTTGGTTTAAGACCAAAGATTAGGGAAGCAGCTAAATCAATAATCAGCTCGCCTAACAAATATGAGTAATCTCTTGCAATAATGCCTAACATATATTTTTTTTATCTTCAGCGTTCTATATAAATATAATACTAATTAGTTCGTGGATAAAAATACATAGATCATAATGACTTTCTAATTATAAAAAACAACAGTTAAAATCCCTTTCAAATGTAGCGAGAATTCGATTTCATATTTGTTATGCGATTGTGTATTTACAAATTGATATCTTCCTCTATTACAACCTCTATTTTGACGTGTCTTTGAGTGGATACTCAATATCTTTATTGTTTTTGAAAACCTCTTTTCTCCAGTCTCTCAATCTCTTGCTCTTAGTATATTTCCTTTTATCTTTTAACCTCAAATCTTTGGGTCTATAGGGTGCAAATTTCTTTATAGCTATAAATTGGTTGAGATCCTTATCATCAGCTAGCAAAATTTCTCTAGTCTGCAAGCCAAAAGTCTCAGGAGAAACTTCACGATATTTGAACTTGACTTCTCCTTTATCTTCCGACCTACCTCTCTCTTCTTCAACTTCGTCAGCAATCCTCATACTATTCGCCTCCACTAAAGACTCTGCCTTCTCTCTCAACTCATTTTTGGATTTCTTAAAAGACTTTCTCTCCTTTAATTTTTCTTTTTTAGTCAAAGGACTGCGTTCTCTTTGAGGAGAATCGTCTTCCTCGACCTCGCTTTCGCTATCATTTCCGCCAGCAACATCCATGAAATCATTATCCGATCCCAAGTCAGGTTTACCCTCTGCTGCATCATAAAACTGCTCATTGAATACTTCGGCCATTTTGTTATCCCAATCTGCATCGTCAAAATCATCCCTCAATAAAGAGTCGCCAAAGACCTTCGTAATGACTTCGTTGCTTATTTCGTCTCCAACGGCCTCCTTTATTTTCGATAACCTATCAAATACCTTATTAACTTTTTCTGTCTTTTTTTTCTTAATTAAATCTTGCTTCTTTTTATCGTCTTCCTTCTTTTCCTCACGCCTCTTTTCTCTTTGTCTTTTCCGAGAATTCGTGGCAGTCCTTCTAAATGTTGCCTGAGACCTAGCGTAAGATACAATTTCTGCTGAATTAGGGTCTTCATATCTGAAATTATATGCGTGCTCAAACTTTTCCACCGCATCATCAAAATCTTCTTCCACCTCGTTGTCAATTTTATCAAGATCAATTACCTTATCATTCTTCCTTGGAATCCATGCTTGTTGGTCAAGAAACACATTCAAAAATTCTTCCTGGTTCTTCTGAGGGTCTGGGAACGTGACAGCGTCTCTTTCATAATCTGGTTCCAGCTCAACGAGCTCTTTTTTCTTCATAAATTCATCTTGGTCAATATCTTTAGATTCAGTTTCAAATGCACTATTAATTTCCGATAACAATTGGTTCCTCTCTTCCCTCTCGGTCACTACAAATGGCTTCTCGCCATCTACTGTGTTATAGTCTTGTTCGGCTCCAAACGTTTCTCCATTAAGCAAATTCATTCGGTGGTAGTCTTTCAAATATAAAGGCTTTTCCTTATTTTTCTTCGTAAAGGAAACATTCTCAGGGTCACTAAAGAATTTTAAGTTTGGATCTAGCAATTTTTTGGGATCAGCTCTCACCACATTCAATACCTTTTCAATACCCTCTTCGATATCATCAGTTATGAGATCGCCAAATTCATCTTCTTCCTCGGACGATTCTGATGTCACTTCTTCATCATCGTTCTCTCGCGTATCTTCCTTTCCAGCTTTTTCCCTATTCAAATTCTTTGGTGATTCCCTTTCATCCTGGGCCAATCCTGTATCTGCATTCTTTGCTCTCTTTAAAGCTGACTTTTTCCTAGGCATTTTGATTCTTTAGTCAATAAAGTACTATAAAGTCGCTTAGACCTGAGATGAGATCGTTTAAAAAAAATTATTGTACTGCATATACGTTTTGTATTCAAGAGCATCGCTAAATAGCTAGTTAATATCATATGTATCTAACGCTATAAAGTGGGTTAATCTAAAGCCTATTTTTCGAAGTTCCTGTTATTATATTATGTTCCGCTAAGCCCTGAGACTCATACCACCATCTTATCCCTATTTCGCATCTGTTTAAATCCATATTCTCGCTTATAACCTTCCACAACATATTGGTCAAAAATTCCTTTTCCGAAGGATCGCTGTACAATATCAACGTCCAAATTTTATCGAGCCAAGAAACGAACGATGATAAAGGTAAATACGGAACCAAGTTGATTATTGATAGGATTTTCGCTTCTCGAAGAGTATCTGGTATAACTCTCTTTTCAAAATTGTAATTCTGACTTATTTGTGATTTTGGTAAATCCAACTTCATTATATCTTTAGGCTTTTTCATCTTATTGGCACGAAAAATATCTGTTGACGAATCTGGATCGCTCTCCATGCTCTTCAAGCTTGAATTTGCTTCTATTTCTTGAATCGGTTGTGCTGACGTGAAACTCACATCATTCGAGCCTTTGTCTTTAAGTTTAATTCCTTGTCCAACTGAAAAAATTTTAAAGTATAAAAATTGAAGAAAAGATCCAACGGGGTCCTGTCCCAGATCACTACTGATTTTTGACTTGGATAGCACCTTTTTACCTATTGTTTCTATCGCTATGCTCAACTGATGTGACGATAGAAGTCTTGGGAATTGATTCATAAGTAAATTGATATAGTCCATGGCTTCTTTCAAATCTTGAAGATCGAATTTGGAGAAGTATATCAATAATACTGAATGTGCAGCCTCGATTATATCAAAGTTATTATATCTTTTGTCGTCAACAAGACTTTTACAGATAGGAACAATATCAGATTTCACAAATCTATCATTCCTATTCTTTAACTGCAAATAATTCTCCCATAGTCCTAATACAAACAAAACTTTACACTGGACCATGTAATTGGTGTTCAATGTCTTTTCATTGAGATTTATCTCTCGATAATCACCAATTAGGTACATTGTGAAGTATTCGAAGTCTGTAGAAACATTCCCAGCCTGGAGTGAAATCTCAAGAGATAAGTAATAAACAAAATTATAATTGTCAAAGCCACCTTGACCTATTGAACACAAGATAAAATGGAGATAATAAAGGTTATGCAAAACTTTGAGCGAAATTTCTTTATAGTCTTTCTCCAAGGAAGCCTCTTTCCTCTTGAAAAAAGTATCAAATACATTTCCAATTCCTTGACGGGTACTCGATTCTAAAAATCTTGATAAGATCCCCTGAAATATAATTACTTCAGAAAATAATATATTTTTTAAAAGATAAAAAAGATGCATTAAAAGCTGGTCATTCTTGATGAGCTTAGGGTTAAGATTAAAGATTGAATTTTGCACAGAATAGCTTAAATTTCTATTGAAATGTAGCATTTGTGAAAGAACGTCAATTATTTTAAGTTGACTCTCTTCGGAAAGTTCCATGTTTTGAAAACAGTTTTCCAAAATAAATGAAAGCTTGTTCAAATTTTTGATTATAGGCTTTTGAAAAACTTGTGTTTGGATTGTATTCTCAAGTTCTGTGTCTCGTGGATCAGCATGAAAAAAAGGTAAATAGGGTCTCTTATCATCCAATGATGTAGGAAATGCCAAGTTTATTAACATTTCGATAATATGTGAATTCTTAACATCTGTAACGTATTCGTCAATATTATCTCCTTTGTTAAACATGGCTGCTAAGCTTAATAAGGATAAATTTAGAATATCAAACGACCTTGAGGTAGAAAGTGTATAGTTCAATGACTTGCGAAAGAGCGTTCGTGCCTTATGATCCCAATTTTTGAAAAATAAGCCATACTCCAAATAGTTTTCTGACACATATAGTTGAAATCGCACTGTATTAGCTAGAAACATTCCTGATATAATTGGAACTACTTTCCAACTGTTTGCAAACTGATCAAATGCTACAAAATTATGCATCTCTTTCAAGATGATTTCGTACCACTTTTTTATAGTTAATGTTGGTTTAGATACCTTAAGTTTCTTTTCTGTTATCAATTTCATGACTTCAATTATCATGTAGTTCGATTCATAGGGCGCTGCCATTGCACCAAAAGTCAACGGATTATTAAGAAATGAAGCGAATAATATTTTCAAGTTTTGCTCATTCTTTACGTATGGTAGATAGTTGTAAAGGTATCCAAGTATCACCTGAATATTGGTGGTTGACTTAGGATATCTCAATTCGTTGATCAAGAAATCAAGCTCCTGAGGCATTGGTGGAGGATTTTCAATAGCCAAGGGATATCTTGGGATTGACATGAGTTACCAGTAGCTGTATTCGATAGATAAAATTGATAACACTATATTCAATAACTTAGCACTTACATTAAAACTGGAGAAAGACTGCCGAGGGTGATGTCAATTGTCACGTGAGTATTTTAATTCATCTTTTCTAGATGAAAGGATGGTGTTAATTAAAGAGTGTTAGATCTTATTAAGATAAAAGAATTATAGTCTTCTGTGCTGGACAACTTATTGGGGTGTTGCTGAGACACTTCATTCATACCATATTAAATTTATTTTAATTTAGCAAATTTTGCAAAAATATACTTAAAACTGAACTAGAATTGAGTGCAAAATGTGAAGGTAACTAATATCCTTTAGAAAACTTCAATGCTAAATAACTAAGGAAAGTTTCAAGATGTTGTCAAAGTTGATGTTAATATTAGTGTGCTTCTCCACCAGTGCTGGTGTTTGAGTCCTTATGACGTTAGACAAGCATCGAGCTTAATTTGTGTGCTACCGAAAAGTTGCAGTAAGATAAGTAAGATTACGTAATTGTGAGATATTTGATAAAATCATAATCATAAATGTATTATATAGTCACAAAGAAATACTACTATGAGCGAGCAAAATAGAACAGAAGATGGGGATGGCAGACATAACCCGAATTCTTTTGCGAGTATTTTAGCAGGGGTTCAGCGCATGAGAAAGGATTACGGAATCACCGAAGCAGCTGAAGAAGGTACGAGTGATAATCATAGTCTTAATAGTCAAAGAAATCTGGGACAACTTCGAGAGCACTCTGTTCATAAGGCTTTTCCCAAAAAGGTAGCGACAACTATCCCTTCTTCCAAAGTCGGAATCGTTCGAAGAAGGCCCGAAGTTTCTTCCCAACCTCGTGTTGTTGGGCCATCAGAAATACTTGTACATAAATCTCAGAAAGGAAACCCATTATTAGAGCATTCACTCATGAAAAATACATCTTGGTCTTACGATGATTCAATTCTATCAGATTATTACATTAATCCTACTTTGCAAATTTTGTTTTTGAGTTTGAAGTACTTTAAACTCCACCCTGAATATATATGGCAGAGGTTGAAAAAACTCAATAAGGGCTCCATAGTTGATGCTAAGCCGAACAATAGAGCTTTGAGGATTCTCTTAGCGGTAGTCGATATAGATTCACATCAAGAGGTGTTGTGTAATTTGCTGGACATTTGTATCAAACATGATTTGTCTCTCGTCTTGGCATGGTCATTCGAAGAAGCTGGAAATTATATTGTGTTTGCCAGACAATTGGATGATGCACCTGCTAAGAGAAGGGCAGCAGTCGAGGGTTTGAAGGCGTCGGATTACAATTCTTGTGTCGTCGATTCTCTTTCCAGCATAAGACTGATAAACAAGACTGATGTGTCAAACCTACTCGCAAATTGCAAGTCGATAAAAAATGTGATCTTGCGGAGCTGTGAAGCTCGAGACGGTAATGCATTGTCAAATATTGGCGGGTTAGGATCTGTCAAAATTGGAAACATGAAGCTGGTATTTCTGGAACCTTTTATATATAATAAGAATTATGAACAATAAGAATATATAATTAAATATTTTAGGTGAACATCTAGCTCTGCTGTTGCTGCTCCTGTTGTTTTTCATACTCTATCATCTTACTTCTTAATGTCATATTGATGCTATTCATTATTTCATTCTTTTGCAACAATATATCCTTCAACTTTTTGGCATCGTTATCCAACTTGATTATTTTAGTTTCATATACTTTTCGAGCATCTTTTGCCAGTTTTGATACGAAGTAACCTGTTCCAATATCTACGAGATAATTATCTTTTGCTTCCACCTTTCCTGGAAGATATAAAGAGCTTGTCAAAGGTACCAATAAGTCCTTCGAGTCAGATGCTTCCATTTTATTTATACTGGTAATACAGTCCTTCAATTTTGATTGGGCTGTTTGCAAAGCCTGTAACGAATTAGTGAAGTGATTGACCTCTTGTTCTGTCGATTTTCTTAACTCGAGAAGTTGTTGAGGCTGAAGCTGAGACAAATTAATTGCTCTTGGCAGATGAGAACTCATTACTTGTCTGATCTTAATGCTTAATTAATCAACAATGGACCCTTTCAAAGTAGAGGAAAAGAATCTTTGATCTTAAATTGAAAAGACTGTATAAAGCTAAAAATCAAAATTTTCCTCTATGAAAGTAAAAAGCGAACTTAAACATAGAGTATCGATTTTTTTCACTGCAAGTAACAAGACCAGAACGAAGATATCAACTCAAAACATTGACCCGTGATAAGTTCACATATTCAAAACTTTACCATCATTTACGAAGCGATAGAAACTTATTTGCTGGTCCTTCATTAATATAATTGTCAATCATCATAACGAAGGGGCTTCCCAATGGCATTGCGACAATTGCCCTTTAGCATAACATGTCGAAACTTTCTTTTCAATATCAAGCATTACAAACCCTTGAGGTGCCGACCCTCGTTTAGGGCGTCCAATCATCCCTTTTGCACGAATCGACAGCTCTTGGAAGCTTCTTATTCTCAATGGATTTTAAGAGCTACTCGAGATATAGCTCCGAAAATACTTAAAGAAGCAAGCAGAAACACCGATCTGCCTAGAAATGACAAAGGGATAGAAGATAACAGGTTTTTAAATGTGGTCGCCAGTGCAACTGGTGGTACCAACGTCCTATCACATGTACAAAATCCACAATCCTTACCTCTTGATGATTCCTTTTTTGAATGCAATGATGATCACAAAACTGGCAGCTCTGGGCGAAATATTTCAAGATTCGATCACACATCAGACCTCATTCGTGGAAAGAATATCGCGTCGATTGTAGAGGAATTAATTTTATCTAATAACAAAGAAGCAATAGCCCAATCTGATATACTCAATACAATTGTCAATGAAGTGCTACGACAGGCGCCTCCCAAGTCACTTATAGAGAACAATAATGAAATTGATGTTCCTTTTAATCAGTCGCATAAAAACCCGGAGCATTTATCATCATTCTACACCTACATCTACGGAAAGATTCCTCACTTGTATAATTTGTTTCATACATATGAGCCATATATGCGTAACAGCAAGACATTCCAAGAAAATTACATATGGCTTTGTTATCATATGAATGATATTGACTCTATCCAAGAGATAGCTTTTACTTATTTCGGAAACCAGAGCTATAACTCCAAGACTTTGAGTTACATCATGAGTGGATTTATTTTAAATTATGAAGTTGAGTTTTCAAAAAATTTATTCAGTAATTTAATATCATTAGGGCGGCCCATGGAGCCAGTCTTGTTAGACGTTGTGGTATCTCTGTTGGTGCAGGTAGATTCTTTGTTTGAAACTTTAACATTCGTCCTTTCGAAATGGAGGGACAGTAAAATTTGCTCACCTCCTTCTCCAAAGGCAATGGCATTACTAAGTACAGAATATGCAAAATATGGGACGGCAGAAGAAATTCATAACTTAAACGACGTGGTAGCGACCTCTGCTTCACCCGACCATTTTTTAATTAAGCTAGCGCAATTAAAAAATAATATCAAATCAAGAGATCCTAATAATTTCAAAAAGAGAATCTTGGATTCCGATTTATCCACGATCAATCTTATATCAGAGGACATAAATAACTC